>NC_068368.1:35106514-35316514 GCF_020536995.1 Dreissena polymorpha | reverse complement strand
CCACGTTCATGGGATTTTTCGTTCAAATGAAGTTTCTTCTTACCGAAAATCCAGTTTAGGCGGAAAGTGTCGTCCCTTATTAGCCTCTATGGACTGCACAGGCTAATATGGGGGGGGGACGAAACTTTACCCCAGTTTTTCCAGAGCCGAGACTCAACAGCTGTTTTGATAGTCCTCATATATTATAGGTTCGTCTTATGATTATGAATGCAAAGCTATATTTTCTGAAATAATTATACATATTAAGTTATATGTGTAAATGTAGGAACTGTAAGGAAGCAATTGGTAGAATGCCGTGTTTCGTATAGCTCCTATAACAATAGCATCGGTTATTTAGAGGATGGTATTTAAATAAATGTACGTTATAATTATCAGCAAATTCAGATGATAAAATGCTTAAGCATATTAATGAAATCATACTTCATATATCCAAACATATTATAATGCTGCTTTTTACCGGTATTGTCTAAATTAAATGAATAATGTGATAAAAGTATTTCAAATGTACTTGTATACAAATACAAATAAATTTCAAACATCAATAGTTGTTAAACTTAATCAATTGTATTTATTACTGTTAGTAAAAAGTTAAAGAGCAAAGTAACTTTCATAAATTCCGTTGTGTGTTTCATAAACGTAAATCAATAAATAAGATAGATTGTAAATTAAGTTATACTATATCACGCAGATTATAACAGTCAAACTTATACTCGATAAGTAATGCGAACTTCAATCGCAGCGGGGATGGTAAAATACCCGTAACTTCAAATCCAAATGTATGATAAACACATCAACATACAAAAGTCATAAAGTGGGCAATAAATGCGCTTGAATCCATGCGCGGAGATTTGTATATCCTATTAACGGGCAAAAAGTAAATACATCTTTCGCACAACTAAAAGGTCTGAAAAGACATTCGTACTCTTCGCATAAAACTTTAAAAACAGTATAAAGTCAATGCCGTGATATGTTTGATGATGATGATGATGATGATGATGATGATGATGATGATGATGATGATGATGATGATGATGATGATGATGATGATGATGATGATGATGATTATGATGATGATTATTATCACGTCTTTAACATTTTTAAACGAAAATTAGTTTGTAACAATAATTTGATTTATTCGGAAGGATCTAGATTTTAATTCGTTGAAAGCAGTGAGATTTGAAATAAAGCGTTCAAACCCGTAGATGCAAAGTGGTTTTCTAAGAGTGTGTGCAATAAATCAATGCACCATTATAATAAATTATGTGAATAAATGCGAGGAGCATAAAGTAACGTTTGCGAATTGTGGCCGCGACGCTTCAAAAGCATAACGCACTGTGCCGTTTGTATATATTACTTAATTACAGAGGAATGTTTCTTTTAACGCATTTAAGCTGCTTTAAAAATGCACACATTTTAAAAAATGCTTGTTTTTTTCATATCTCTCAAGAAAGTGAATATATCGTGCAGTGGGAGATGTTTATATGCATTTTAATTGCAAAGCCGCCCCCATGCCAAGCTTTTCCTCATAAAAGAGTCATTGAAAATAATAATTTTGTAAAGATTTCTTAAAAAAAATCAAGTATATTGAATCATAGAAAACAGTTTATTCGTTAATTATTAATACATTGATTGCTTGTAATTTAGCACATTTAAGTTGGTCTTTTACTCCATGTATGTCGCAACAGGTAATAATCTTTATTTGCAACATGAATGACTTTTCATTAAATTGCCTAAAAAACTATAAAATTGTCAACTTTATTATTCGCAATGCAATCGTCGTAACGAACAGGCGTTTAAATAACGATTAAAACTGTCAGTTTTGGGAAAACGCCTATAGGCTAGTATAAACGCCAATGTGTTTACTCTATAATATAACACGTACAATGGCGCCGAGATCCTGTTGTCTAGTTTCTTGCCGTACGCGTGGCGTGTGAATTCGGAGTGTGTCCCAGCACTCATACTTAAATATATTCTTAGAGTCACGAAAGTTGGGACCAATTTTGAAGTATAGCCGCAAATTGTAGCTTTTTAGTTGTTACTGAACGATTTTCAATGTTGGAGTAGTCGTGTGTTGTGGGAAAGGGGGGGGGGGGGGCGGAGTACCCGGATGAAATCCCATCGGAACGGTATGGTGACAACTCAAACCCATGAGTGATCATATGAAAAATACATTTTTATAATCACGAGTGAATTAAAATCAATATTCTATGAATCCAACAAATTTTCTTTTTTTTATGCTTTTCACCGTTTATTAACATTGTAAAATAGTTAAACTGGATAATTTCGCTGGATTTATGACGTTATTTCGTCGAAAAAATGACGTAATTAAACAGTAAAACAGTAAAAAATATAAATATTGTTCACTGCTATTTTTCACTGTTAAAACAGTAAAATATTAGTTTTATTTCACTGATATTTTTCTATAAAGCATCGGAAAGCATAAAATAAATACATTCATTCCCGAGATTTTTCATGAACATATTAGTTGTGTTCCTCACTGGCGATGAATTAAGGTGATCCAACAAAACTAAAATAAAAATTTGATACATATATGTACTGGGTTGTATGTATGTATATTTCAAAACTCTATGAGAAATTCGCGAGTCTAGTTTCTTTGGTTAAAGAAAGTGCACAATTAATAGTGATTCTTTTAAACAACTTCATTACATCATATACAATGAGGCGCTAGTTAAAATCTAAATGATCGTGTATATGCATTAATTAATTTAATTGAACGGTTTTCGATTAAAGTACACAAACGCATGACTAATTGATCCGTCATGAATGAATTCTGAATCCGAAATGTAGACTTTATAGTTAGAAATGTAAACCGAATGTAGATTATATGACATTCGTGAATATAGATGATAGCCAGATAATAAGCATCTTGAAAGGAAAACTGAAAGTACATAAATTATATTCCCAGATAAGCCTGTGCAGTCCACACAGGCTAATTATGGACGTTATTTTCCGCTGTCCTTAAATTGTTCGTTCAAATAAAGTATATTCTTGCTGAAAATCCAGTTAAGGCGAAAAGTAACGTCCCTGAATAGCCTGTGCGAACTGCACAGCTTGATATGGGACGACGCTTCACCCCTTACCCCAGTTGAACAGAAGGAGACTCATATAAACAGCCTTGTTGATAGTCCGCACATATAATAGACAGCCTTGTTGATAGTCCGCACATATAATAGACAACCTTGTTGATAGTCCGCACATATAATAGACAGCCTTGTTGATAGTCCGCACATACAATAGGTACGTCTTATGATTATGAAGCCTTGTTGATAGTCCGCACATATAATAGGTACGTGTTGTAGAGCCTTGTTGATAGTCCGCACATATAATAGACAGCCTTGTTGATAGTCCGCACATATAATAGCCTTGTTGATAGTCCGCACATACAATAGGTACGTCTTATGATTATGAAGCCTTGTTGATAGTACGCACATACAATAGGTACGTATTGTACAGCCTTGTTGATAGTCTTTACACATAATAAGTACGTGTTGTACAGCCTTGTTGATAGTCCGCACATATAATAGGTAAGTGTTGTACAGCCTTGTTGATAGTCCGCACATATAAAAGACAGCCTTGTTTATAGTCCGCACATATAAAAGACAGCCTTGTTGATAGTTAGCACATATAATAGACAGCCTTGTTGATAGTCCGCACATATAATAGACAGCCTTGTTGATAGTCCGCACATATAATAGACAGCCTTGTCGATAGTCCGCACATACAATAGGTGCGTCTTATGATTATGAAGCCTTGTTGATAGTCCGCACATATAATAGGTACGTCTTATGCTTATGAAGACTTTTTGATAGTCCGCACATATAATAGGTACGTCTTGTGATTATGAAGCCTTGTTGATAGTCCGCACATATAATTGGTACGTTTTGTACAGCCTTGTTGATAGTCCGCACATATAATAGGTACGTCTTGTACAGCCTTGTTGATAGTCCTCACATATAATAGGTACGTCTTATGATTATGAAGCCTTGTTGATAGTCTGCACATATAATAGGTACGTCTTGTACAGCCTTGTTGATAGTCCGCACATATAATAGGTACGTCTTGTGATAATGAAGCCTTGTAGATAGTCCGCACATGTAATAAGTACGTCTTGTACAGCCTTGTTGATAGTCCACACATAAAATAGGTACGTCTTATGATTATGAAGCCTTGTTGTTAGTCCGCACATATAATAGGTACGTCTTGTGATTATGAAGCATTGTTGATAGTCCGCACATATAATAGGTACGTCTTGTACAGCCTTGTTGTTAGTCCGCACATATAATAGGTACGTCTTATGATTATGAAGCCTTGTTGATAGTCCGCACATATAATAGGTACGTCTTGTACAGCCTTGTTGATAGTCCGCACATATAATAGGTACGTCTTGTACAGCCTTGTTGATAGTCCTCACATATAATAGGTACGTCTTATGATTATGAAGCCTTGTAGATAGTCCGCACATATAATAGGTACGTCTTGTGCAGCCTTGTTGATAGTCCGCACATATAATAGGTACGTCTTATGATTATGAAGCCTTGTTGATAGTCCGCACATATAATAGGTACGTCTTGTACAGCCTTGTTGATAGTCCGCACATATAATAGGTACGTCTTGTACAGCCTTGTCGATAGTCCGCACATATGATAGGTACATCTTGTGATTATGAAGCCTTGTAGATAGTCCGCACATATAATAGGTACGTCTTGTACAGCCTTGTTGATAGTCCGCACATATAATAGGTACGTCTTATGATTATGAAGCCTTGTTGATAGTCCGCACATATAATAGGTTCGTCTTGTGATTATGAAGCATTGTTGATAGTGCGCACATATAATAGGTACGTCTTGTACAGCCTTGTTGATAGTCGGCACATATAATAGGTACGTCTTGTGATAATGAAGCCTTGTAGATAGTCCGCACATATAATAGGTACGTCTTGTACAGCCTTGTTGATAGTCCGCACATATAATAGGTACGTCTTGTGATAATGAAGCCTTGTAGATAGTCCGCACATATAATAGGTACGTCTTGTACAGCCTTGTTGATAGTCCACACATAAAATAGGTACGTCTTATGATTATGAAGCCTTGTTGTTAGTCCGCACATATAATAGGTACGTCTTGTGATTATGAAGCATTGTTGATAGTCCGCACATATAATAGGTACGTCTTGTACAGCCTTGTTGATAGTCCGCACATATAATAGGTACGTCTTGTGATTATGAAGCCTTGTTGATAGTCCGCACATATAATAGGTACATCTTGTACAGCCTTGTTGATAGTCCGCACATATAATAGGTACGTCTTATGATTATGAAGCCTTGTTGATAGTCCGCACATATAATAGGTACGTCTTGTACAGCCTTGTTGATAGTCCGAACATATAATAGGTACGTCTTGTACAGCCTTGTTGATAGTCCTCACATATAATAGGTACGTCTTATGATTATGAAGCCTTGTAGATAGTCCGCACATATAATAGGTACGTCTTGTGCAGCCTTGTTGATAGTCCGCACATATAATAGGTACGTCTTATGATTATGAAGCCTTGTTGATAGTCCGCACATATAATAGGTACGTCTTGTGATAATGAAGCCTTGTTGATAGTCCGCACATATAATAGGTACGTCTTGTACAGCCTTGTTGATAGTCCGCACATATAATAGGTACGTCTTGTACAGCCTTGTTGATAGTCCGCACATATAATAGGTATGTCTTATGATTATGAAGCCTTGTTGATAGTCCGCACATATAATAGGTACGTCTTGTACAGCCTTGTTGATAGTCCGCACATATAATAGGTACGTCTTGTGATTATGAAGCCTTGTTGATAGTCCGCACATATAATAGGTACGTCTTGTACAGCCTTGTTGATAGTCCGCACATATAATTGGTACGTCTTGTGCAGCCTTGTTAATAGTCCGCACATATATTAGGTACGTCTTATGATTATGAAGCCGTGTTGATAGTCCGCACATATAATAGGTTCGTCTTGTACAGCCTTGTTGATAGTCCGCACATATAATAGGTTAGTCTTGTGATTATGAAGCCCTGTTGATAGTCCGCACATATACTAGGTACGTTTTGTGATTATAAAGCATTGTTGATAGTCCGCACATATAATAGGTTAGTCTTGTGATTATGAAGCCTTGTTGATAGTCCGCACATATACTAGGTACGTTTTGTGATTATGAAGCATTGTTGATAGTCCGCACATATAATAGGTTAGTCTTGTGATTATGAAGCCCTGTTGATAGTCCGCACATATACTAGGTACGTTTTGTGATTATGAAGCATTGTTGATAGTCCGCACATATAATAGGTTAGTCTTGTGATTATGAAGCCTTGTTGATAGTCCGCACATATACTAGGTACGTTTTGTGATTATGAAGCATTGTTGATAGTCCGCACATATAATAGGTTAGTCTTGTGATTATGAAGCCCTGTTGATAGTCCGCACATATACTAGGTACGTTTTGTGATTATGAAGCATTGTTGATAGTCCGCACATATAATAGGTTAGTCTTGTGATTATGAAGCCCTGTTGATAGTCCGCACATATAATAGGTTAGTCTTGTGATTATGAAGCCTTGTTGATAGTCCGCACATATAATAAGTACGTCTTGTACAGCCTTGTTGATAGTCCGCACATATAATAGGTACGTCTTGTGATTATGAATGCAATGTTCTAATTTCTTAAATAATTACACGTATTAAGCTTTATGTGAAAATGTAAGCGCTGTAAGAAAGCAATAGGTAGAATGCCGTGTTTCGTAGTTCTTATTACAATGACATCAGTTATTTCAAAGACGGTATTTTAAAAAATCTACTTCGAAATTATCCCGAAAAGTTAGATGATAAAATGCTCAAGCATATTAATGAAATCATGCTTCATATATCCAAACAAAATATCATGCTGCTTTTAACCGGCATTGTTTAAATTAAATGAAAAGTGTGATAATAGTATTTCAAAAGAACTTGAATACATATGAAAATGAATTACAAACATCAATGGTTGTTAAACTTATTTAATTGTATGTGTTAGTTTAAGTTTTTTTCCAACCCATTTTATTTCGTGATTATTGCATCTACATACAATATGAATAGTAACAATATTGTTTTGCAATCAGACATAAGAAAAAGGCATCAAAATATATGTAATGCATCAAACACATATCATAAGTTATTCGTAATAGTATTTATCGATGACTAAGCGTAAAGGTTAGTAAAGTATCTATTAAACATTACAATTACATGTCGTAGTTTAGTGTTGAAAATATAATAGTAACAATATTGTTTTGCAATCAGACATAAGAAAATGTCACCAAAAATTAATGTAATGCATCAAACACATATCATAAGTTATTCGTAATAGTATTCATCGATAACTAAGCGTAAAGATTAGTTTAGTATCTAGTAAAGATTACAATTACGTTTATTAGTTTAGTGTTGAAAATACATATACAAAATATGTAAAGAATGAAAAAAAATCAAGTAAGCACAGACTGAGTAGAATGTGTACATTATAATAACAGATGAGAAGTGCATAAGGACATATTGATATGTGCATATCGGTATGTTTTATAACGTAGACATTTAATTTTATGTGGGTAACGGTACGCTTTAGTTAGTATTTGTACAAAGTACTAAAACCTACAATAATCATCAAATTTTAATTCCAAGCTCGTGAGACTAAAAACTACAACAATCAACATATTTTAATTCCAAGTTCGTGAGACAATATCATTAAATATTTCCCATTCACTGTCAACGATTTCTTAATTATTTTTTGAAATTTATATTTTTCTCAAGTTCTCATATTCATACTTAATGTATTTCTTTGCTCCTATTATGCTTGGAATATATTTATTCATTTTACACTTGTACAGGTATAGCTTAACAAACAAAATAACATTATTTATGGCTGTAGCAGACTTAATTGAATATCCAAGTAGTAGGATTGTCATGTTAATAGAAGGAAAAGATCGTTCTGGTAATATTTCTCATCAATACTTGCCTTAGACATGTGACACCCCCAGAATAAATGTTCTAAATTTTCCTCATTTTGTTTGCAAAAAGAACATAGTGGATCATCAGTAATTTTCATTTTACTCAAAAGACTATTTGTTCCAACTATCCTGTGAATTAGCCTATATTGAAACCACTGAAATCCTACATCATTGGTTATTTAAAAGGGTAGTTCAAATAAGCAGTTCCATTCTTTTTTATGGTATTGAGTTGTGTACACCATTTTTGTTTAACAGTTGGTTGTTCATTATTTTTATTTAGAATGGTGTATAGTCGTTTTGCACCAGATTCTTTTTTCAGTACAAGTTGAAATAATGGTGGTAAGAAGGGTTTGATAATTTGTCGGGTAGGAAAAGATATACGATATTTTTTTCACAGAATTATCTATCGCTCTTGTCACCCCTGTATAATGAATGAAATTTATGTTCATATTGTACATTTTATTAAGGTCATCACAAGAGATAAAGGTTTCATTTGTGAATATATCACCTATAAAATGAATTCCAGCTAGGAACCATGACTTGAAGAATTTTTTTTTATTTCCTATCAATATATTTGGATTGTAAAAAAGTGGATAATACAAAATTTCGTCTGTGTTTACTTTTAATTTACCACAATAAAGTGATAAGCTGTTTAAAACATCTACCAAAAAAAAGGCTAGAAATTCTGTTAGCTATATTTAAAGCATAATGATAACTGCAATTTAAGAGTTTATATGCATCAAAATAAAGTTTTGTGATTTCTATCCAATTTCCCCTAAAGGATTGATTTTTTTTGTAACCATGTTAATTTCAATGCTGGAATAAATGCATCCAGATTGATCATTTTAAAACCTCCTTCACTATAATCTTTTACTATTGTTGAGAACTTTATTTTGCTATGCCCATCCCAAATAAAACTCAGAATAGAAGACTTTATAGAGTTAAGAATGGTATCGGGTGAGTAAGGCAATGATATGAACAAGTGATTGAATAAGGACACAATAAGTGTTTTCACAATTACAATCTTTCCAATTGGTGTTAAAAAATCTTCTTTTCCAGTTTTTCAGAATTTTTTTCCATTTTGACAATTTTTTCATCATAGTTTAATTTAATCATTTTTGAAAGGTCAACATGGAAATGTATTCCCAGCATTTTAAAGCTGTGTTGCATCCAATTTAGTTTCCATTTAGTGTTTGTGGTATGACAACTATATTTGTGCTTGCCAATCCATACAACGTTTGTTTGATCGAAGTGTACATTAAGACCTGATAAAAATGCAAAATTCTAAATAACAGTGAGAGTTTCATTTAAGGATCGTTCAGTACCGTCTAATAAGTATAAAGTTAACGAGAAAAATAGTTTTCATAAATTCTATTGTGTTTCTTGAAAGAAAATCAATAAATAAGCCAGATTTTAAACCAAGTTAACTCTATCACGCAGATTATAACTAGTCAAACTAACACTAGATAAATAATAATCACTTCAATCGCAGCGGGAATTGTAAAATACCCGTAACTTCAATTTCCAATGTATGATAAACACGTCAACATACAAAAGTAATAAACTGGGCAATAAATTCGTTTGAATCCATGCGCGGAGATTTGTATATCCTAACGTGCCAAATGTAAAAACAAATATCGCAAAACTAAAAATTACCATTTAAATCAACATTTAATTTGATAAATAAGGTCTGAAAGAGATTCAAACTCTTCACATCAAACTTTAAAAAAAGTATAAAGTCGATTTTGTGGCAGATGATGATGATGATGATGATGATAATGATGACGATGATGATAATGATGACGATGATGATGATGATGATGATGACGATGACGATGATGATGATGATGATGATGATGATGATGATGATGATGATGATGATGATGATGATGATGATGATGATGATGATGATGATGATGATGATGATGATGATGATGATGATGATGATGATGATGATGATATTTATGGTGATGATCACGTATTTTATGTAATAAAAAAGTAATTGCACTCTTCTAGATATACACGCTTTCCTTTTTGAAATATCGTTGTGTCTATACAAAGCTTTAAGGAAAATAACCCCTATACATGCTTTTTAACATAGACATACACGTCTATCTTTTATTAATCGAAGGCAATTTATTTCCGTGCATGCGTTCAAAACGAGATGAAAAGACTAGACTGTTTAAAAGAAATCAATCGACAATTCTTTATGAATGTTTGGGTGAAACATCTTATACAAATCTATTTCTAGTTAGACGTCAAATAATTCGTAATTGTGCAGTATCTTCATCAATATAGCCTTATTTAAATAAATGGGCTTTTATTAATCAATGTCTAGTTTCATGTTTTAATTAATATTGCATATTTTACTAAATGCATGCCGTAAAACACGTCGTTGTTATCCATGGTATATAGTCCGTGTTCAGTAATTTATTTATCGTGAGGACACTAACTATCTGGCAAATTTAGGTTTTTCTTAACATTGATAATCTATAAAATTACACATCACGTTCACCTACTTTCTATTTTCGAACAGAGTCTGGGTAGCAATGATCATTTGAAAGGATAATGCTAAATTAAATTACAAAAAACGAACGGCTAACGGTAAATATTATAACATAGTCTGTGTTTTATATGATTTAAACACGAATTGTTTGATTGGTTGAATTTCCCAGCAGATTTGTACACGTAACCAATAAGTAAGATGTCTCTTTAATCATTTATAACTACGAACTTTTGCCATCCCAATCTACCACACAGCATTATTTAGTGAACGTGAATTCCGACGATTTTCACATTTTATTTGTCATTCATGTGTATGTGTATAAATGAACTTTATGATTGATCTTCAAGATTTAACCTTCCTAAAAGAAACTGCACAGCCGGACGCCGGCATCATCCCTAAATGTCAGATTTGTGGATATGAGACATCAATCGTGATACATCGGACTCCTCCGTATGGAATAAATTCACTCTGGATCAGCAGATGATTTATTGCTTAAATAGGAGGAGTCCGGAGATAGCCGATGTATCACGATTGAGAATAAATCGTCTGCTGAGCCAGAGTGATGCGACACGAGAAAGTAACATTTGGATGGCAGTTTATGTGTGACAACGTTTGCCGTACTCCGTTTTCATATTGTATTGTAGGCTTTGTTTTCTGTCAGAAAATAAAAACCAATACATTTCATATAAAAAAATCAATACATTTATTATATTAAAACCATTACATTTCTTATATGAAAACCAATACGAAAACCAATACATTATTCATATAAAAACCAATACATTTTTGTATGAAAACCGATAGAAGTATGGATATCGGACGAATAAGGTTTACTGATGACTTTGTAGAGTAAATATACATTTAAAAGTATAATAATTATAATTTGAAAGAAAACGCCCAACTTAATTTTGAAAATGAAAAAAAGTATTTTAATGATCCCAAATTTACCGGTATAACGTTTTTCGTTGATAGTTTGTATGTTTTATGTCATGTTTGTAGTCAGTAAGAACAATATGCAAACTAAATTAATAGTTTAAGGTTCTGTGTTAGATTTTGAGCCCCATCGTATCGATATTAATTCCCAATGGTTTGTATTGACCGTTCAAAGGCTTTTTATGTGTTAGTTATGAATTTGTGTGTCTTTCTAGTGCATTTCTTTGCCTCAAAGTTTGGCATTGACTCATTGACATAAATAAATGACCACTTACTTTAATAAGGGGTATCTGCTGCTCGTGTAACTATTTTCTTTTATGCTTAATTTTCGCAAACAATTTCACGTGAAAAGCTTAAATTTTGCGCAAGCCCTAACTTTCCGATGAAAACTTTAGATATCAAATTGCGCAATTTTTTTACGTGAGAAGTGTTAATTTTGCATCACGCCTTACTTTCCGATGAGAACTATAGATATCGGGTTATCGTGACGGATACTGATGTAGTGCTAATCATACGAAACATCTCTGTAATTACAGATGGGTGTTAATCAGAGTTCAATTACGGAATATTGAGTGTACAATTTATGGTGTTAACATGTGATGGGATTTCCTAGATAGGTCGGTATAATTAACATTTAAAATTTCATTTTATTTTGTCAACCTGTTATTTGAAAAACATTTGTAATTATGAATCGTGGTTTTTTTAACGACAAAACTGTGTGTTTATGATTATAAGACGACGATGGTGCTCATGATGTTCATGATAATGATGATGAATCATTATTATGATGGTCATTATGTTGTTTTTTCTGGTGATGATGACGATTATAATAAAAATGTGCTAATAATAAAGATGATACTGAAACGATGTACACGATGTTAATGGATGCATTAATGATCGTGCTGCTGCTGATCATGATGATGGTGCTGATGGTGACGATGATGATGATGATGATGATGATGATGATGACGACGACGACGACGACCACGACGACGACGACGACGACGACGATGATGATGATGATGATGATGATGATGATGATGATGATGATGATGATGATGATGATGATGATGATGATGATGATGATAATGGCTTTTTAAATCATGAACCGTTAGATTGTGAAATGCTTTGTAATTGCTGAAGAACTGATATGCGTAATATTCAAATATAATCGTGTCAAACATGTGTTTGTTCTTGTCATAAAACAGATAATTGTGAGTGGGTTTGTATCGAGTGAAGTCCCAGCCTTAAAATAAACATAGAGCAGTTGAATAAACTGACTGCACTTGATGTTGTAAAATCATAAATTAGATAGGATTGTTTAACTTAGAAATGTGTAGACCATCGCATGTTATATGATTTAACCAATCAGACATTTGTTATAGAGGCGATAATAAGGATGTTGTGAGTGTTGTTTTAATATAGTGACCGAAATGTGTATTTAGTATGAATTGTTACTAATTATAAGGGCACATAGACTGAATTTTATTTTAAAAGTAAAATTGCGTTATAAGAGGGGCATCATACAAAGCATGCATATTTTAAACTTTAATAAAGCACTTTGCTATTAAAAACGCAACACAGTATTTAAATCAAGCTATTTAACGCATTTTTACGTATTTCAGCGTGAAGCAAGCTCAGTGAAGAGGATTTAAAAGGGTCATTTTTAATTAGAAAAAGATCGAAAGGATCAGGAAGCGATGAAACCGGAAATTGGCCAGTTACCATAGTCACGTAGTTAGGACATTAACCGGTAGCAATGGCAACGGTCGGAAGTGAAACGAGAACGCGAACACATCTTCCGGATATATTCAGAACCATAAATGGGATTAGCCTTGACCTGGGACCTTTCGATCGCCTGCGTAATGGTAAGCCGCCGGGCATTGCGGGAAGCGAGGTTATATACGAAAAGCCGTCACTTCCGTGGAGCTATGGTAGGCGGATCGACGACGTCGGTATGAGCGCCGACGGAGTTGCAACCGGCTTAGCTTCCGGTGGAATGTGCCCAAGAATCATATTACGCGACGCTCTCGGGCGTGAACTCGATACGTTCACGACGCTTCAAGAGGCGATCTACCGCGCCAAATGGAATGTTCAGCAGACTGGACAGGCGAGGGTTCCGCTGGAGTGGCGACTACCGAAGGCGCCTCCCCCGGCACGACCGGATTTGACGCGAACATTCCCGCCTCTCAAGCATCCGCCGATCGTCCATGATGTCGGGACCAGAGAGCGACCAGAATTCAGCCATTCCAGGGTTCTCGTGAGTATTCATAATATAAGCAGCGCTCTGGAAAAACGGGATTTAATACATGTGCGTAAAGTATCGTCGCAGATTAGCCTATGCAGTTCGCACAGGCTAATCAGGGACGACTTTTCCACATTAACTGGATTTCTCTAAGGACAAAAACTTCCTTTAAACAAACAATGTATAAAAGCGGAAAATGTCGTCCCTGATAAACCTGTTCACACTGCACATGATAATCATTGACGTCACTTTACGCACGTGCATTAAGCCCTATTTTTTCCATAACGAGTCTCATATAGTAATATCAACTGTATGTGTCCGTTTAAAGGCGATTTCTGCTTTTTGTGTAAACAGACATTACACTTAAATAACTACATTAAATACAACGAAGACTGATGTGTATGATGTATATCTTCAGCTCAAGTACCTGGACGCATACTTATTAAATAACAATAGCCTATATTTAATATTTTTATGCAGTCGAAACTGGTCTGTCACTTGATAATAACGGTCAATTGCAGACAACGGTCAGTCTGGATTTCTCTCCCCCCCCCCCCCCCCCCCCCCCCACACACACAAAACCGACGAAAATCACTCTATATATATTACAACTGAGAATAACGGTTGTCCATAACGGCCAACGGCCAGTATATTTCACTCCGAAAGTCATATTTGACCTGAAAACACCGTGACGCTTACTTAAAATTAAGAACATGTATATGATAAATTGTGTTTCAGTATAAATTATATGTATATACATTATTACTCCTTTATTTTCTTCAAGACGTATCAGTATCCTTAATTTTTTAGAAAGAAGAAAGAAGAAACGTTCTTAATTACCGTCGTAAAATGATCCTTATTTTCTAATAAAACCAAACGCTAAATTTCAATTACAAATGTCAGTCCGATTTTCCGCATTTTCACGAGTGCCTTGTCAAAGGAATTAATCGATTATCTTCTTTGAATACCATGCGCTGCGTGCGATTGACATTCTACACATAGACCTTGGAATTATAATGGTTCCAAACCAAAAAGGCCATGAAAGCGTGATTAATCGAACACTGGCAATAAATGGCAATTCCCTGTTGACCAATTATGGCATTTCTTTCATGGGAATTATTCATGCTGTTCTACTCTTGGTTTTAATATGTTATGTTAATAGTTTGTCTGCCTAGTTTTGAAATATTAATTAGGATGTTTACAAAAAGTATATATTTTATAGTTATGTTCATATCAATTTATTTTAATGTGTTGTTTTATCTTGATGTAAAAGGCAATTACATGTATTATAATTTTCGAAATATAAAGAATTTCGGCCTGATTCATAAAACAATTGCACAAATGCACAGCTGTTGCATGTTGGTTGTGTGCTCTCTTGTTATCAAAATCCAATGGAAATGTTTGCGTTTTATTCAAATGTCAAATAAAGATGCGCTGAGTCATGCCCATTACCATCCTCTGCGCAGACATTTGACTGGAACCAATATAGCTGGATCAAATCTCTGCCTTTATTACCAACCACGTGATGATAGCCTAGCCACGTTGTACTAAAATTTTACCGTTGTTATTATAATTATATTTTTAATTAAGTTTTTTAAGAACCTTAACTTTTACACTATTTTCAAAATATAAACGAAAACCATACTACTTTTCATAATATTAGACTTACACAAAAAATAAAATCCTACCAAATCTGGTAGGATTTTCTTGTGATGGCAGAGATTATATGTGAGAGCAAGGAATGGCAACTCTGCCTGGAGATCGGCCTTTTATGTGTAAGCTTTGAATATGGAAATGCACTCCAGTTCCCATCAATGCCATCATATCACGACCCACTTCGGTGCAGAGAAATATACTTATAAATTTCAATCCCTGAAAAATAGCGCGTTTCGACGAAATGAAAGGTCTGCAAATTTTGTTTGTTTAATTTTCCTATGGAGAATTACTATTTTGTGCATAAGCGAACATCAAAGCCATGATTGCTCTCAATAAATTGTCTAATACGATAACGACATCGGCTGGTTGTTGCACGTTTGAATATCATCAGCCACAAATACTTCGTGTAAACTTGAAATTAGTTCAGTTAAAATTTGACATAACATTTTTGATTGCGGAAATTACTGCATGAATCACGTAGTATGTACAAAACTCCATCGGCGAAACTTAATCAACGTGGAATGAAATAGAGAAAGGAGTAATTTTGTCAGAACATTTCACCGATGCATCTGTTTTCCTAATTACACCCACACAGATCGCGGGGCAGCTGTAAGCATACCTAAAATTCAAAACAGAGGTTTGTTTGGATTATATTGTCATGACTAATACTTCATTGCAAAATAATATGGATCTACATGCATTGCCATATCATATTGAAAGAAACATCATTGCAATATACACTATAGGAGATACAGATGTTTCAATTACAAAATATGAGAAGAAGAAACTGTCATTAACTATTAATATACGAAATGTGAAAAAGAATATAAGCATATACACGTATGTACCGCAATACATTTGATATAATAAAGACGTGACAATCATAATAAATTAGAGGCACTCTTTCAAGTTCAACACAGTTCACTATACTATGGAGATGCACATATTGCAATACAATACGGAGTGACAAATATTGCAATACAATATGAAGTGAGACATATTGCAATACAATATGGAGTGACATTTTGCAATGCAAAATGGAGATGCACATATTGCAATATAATATGAAGATGCATCTTTTGCAATTCAATATGGAGAAGCACATATTGCGATATAATATGGAGATGCAAATGTTGCAATACAATATGGAGATGCACATATTGCAATATAATATAGAGAGCCACATTTTGCTATTCAATATGGATAAACACATATTATAATACAAACAGTAGACACCAATACTTCAAATATGTGGAAAAACATATGATTGTTAAATATTGAGATGCATATATTGCAATACAATTTGGAGCGATAAAAATTGCATTATAATCTGTAGAGACACATATTGCAATAAAATATGAAGAGACTCGAACAGCAATAAAATAAAGAGAAAACTATCTTGAATACAATTGAAAATCATATTACCATACGATACGGAGAAAGGCACGCTTTTATTGAAATTTAGTATACAACAGAGTATAACGACATTTTGAAAACAAAAATTACTGACATACTATTGTTCCGTGCAATAAACGATGTCGATACAGCATGAAATACTATCTGGGAGAGAAACATTTTGCAAACATGTATGGATATACTTCTATTCCATGCAATAAAAATGCAAATATAAAAACATAATATACATAGTTGCAGTTAAACACTTATTCAGCGCAATACAGTTAGTGTAACTGTTATTGTCGCCGCTATTAATTCAACGCCAAACGAGGATACTGAAGCGTACAATTGGTAGCATACCCCACATCTTACCGGATATATATTTTACCTCTTACGTGACAAAAATGACTATTGAATTTTGTTGATGACAAATAGAACCATGTGGTGTAAGAATCTGCTCACATCGTGGTTGAAAGTAAGACGTCTTAATTGAATAAATGTTCATATTAAAAGTGTGAAATTCTATTATGAGATAAAGATCATTTCTTAAAATAGTCTATTCAGATAAACACGTTCGAAATACATTAAGTTTGGTTTAAATTGAAGAGACAAGCACACAGATCGTCGATCCAAATTGCAGTATGTTGAATTGTTGGTGTAGAAAGTAAATTTGCTTGTCAAAAGATCACATCCTTTTGCAAATAGTAAAATGTACTGGCATCAATGTAAACACGGGGAAAGTGTATTCAGCGATAAGAAAGTTAATTTAAAGGCAATTCAAATATGCTATTATGTAAACATTTCTATTTCAACTCCGCACACTATAAATCGACTCACGTTCATGTGCAGTAATATTACATCGTTTTGAATGGGCGTTTTTAGGTACACATACAATTTTGAAAAGGTCGTGGTGCTCTTAATTCGATTTTGAATGTAATTAACATATTAATTACAGTTATTTTATAGCATGCACATTCTAATCACTCTACTTAAAGGACATCTAGTACGAGTAGATTTTATTGAAACAGTTCACTTGATGTAATTGAGAAATGACAATGCAAAGTATGCATGCGATATTATGTATAACCGACTGAATAAAAAATTTAATAAGAAACTAAACTAAACATATATCTTTAGTAAAAGAACTGGGCTAAAATGCTACGAATTTTATTAAATTGCCGTAAATAAATACACATACGCGATATATATATATATGTACATTACTTAATTTAATGCATCCATCGTTAATGGGCATGTACATCTAAACAAATTGTTAAAATTATGATAAAGAAAATTATGTCCTGATTTGGAAATACAAATCGTATCATTATTCAAACACTCAGCTATCAATTTAAAGATACATTTTCGTCTAACAATTGTCAAGTTGTTTGTTTTGTCGAACGTCAAACACTGTTCAAGTGCGCTACGCGAGTTTATAGAAGGACTTTTACGTCTGTAAATACATGTTTGATAGTCTTGTAAACACTGCGTATCATTTGAACTATATAGGCTCGAGTTTTAGGGCCCTTCGTGTAACAATCGTAAAATACTTCGTGTATTTATTGTTATGTTATATTTATTACCAGGGTCCGTATTCATCAACATATTCTTACAGTAAAGAACACGGATTAAACTAAGAACCAAGAAGAATATGTTCAGTTATATACAAGCTACCACTAGTGATAATGGCATTAAGACAATGCTATATATGAAGTATACGAAAATAGAGGCAGTTTATCTCATGTTTTACTCAAAACGAAAGACATTTTTATGTCCCCCACCACTATATTTTGCCCTATCTGTTGGTTTGTTTGTTGGTTTGTTTGTTTTTGCAAACTTTAACATTTGCATTAACTTTTGCAATATTGAAGATAGCAACTTCATATTTGGCATGCATGTGAAAATCATGCAGCTGCACATTTTCAGTGGTGAAAGGGCAAAGTCAAGATCATTCTTCAAGGTAAAAGGTCAAATATATGGGTCAATATCGCTCATTTAATGTACACTTTTGCAATATTGAAGATAGCAACTTAATATTTGGCATGCATGTGTATCTCATGGAGCTGCACATTTTGAGTGGTTAAAGGGTCAAGGTCATTCTTCAAGGTCAAAGGTCAAATATATGGGGACATAGTGTTTCACAAACACATCGCTTGTTTGATATTCGAATTTTAAGAATATTCTTTATTCTGACAAGAAGTCAAAGCCAAGAATAGATTGTATTCGTTATTCCGGATCCCGAGTACAACGAACACAATGTCGGAACCCCCACGAGTGCTTATGGTTCATAACAGAATAAATAATAAAATACGAAAGTAATAAAATATGAAGATAGATTAGAGCAAATACATGGAAATTTGAATTATTCACTTGTGTTTCCAAACAATGGTATGTATTTGAAGAGAAAGGTATATTAACAGCTGCTAGTAAAAAGGGCGTTTCTGATAAAGTTTTATAAATCGGCCCTAGATGACGGTATAATGCCGGTTCATACACTCATACTCCTCACCGTAGATTTCCTCTCAATACGATTACATTCCGCATGTCATTACATTAGAAACCTTAATGGATTTCTATTGTTTTTTTGCTATTATCTTATATTACGCTAATGCGTGTACTTTTATTTTAAAATTAAATTGTTCATATATTGTTTAAAGTCAAAAGTGTAACATAAAACAAAACAAAATATTATGGATCACTAATTACACAAATGTTTGAACCGTGGGTTGTAATGACGATAGGGATTAGATTCAAATTGTGCTCGGAACCAGGAGAGGTGCTGTGATCAAATCAACCACTTCCGACTCTGCTATTCCAATATACAAGATAAGTAACGATTCACTCTCTTACACTGCGGTTCGTTACACGTATGTTGAGGCACGAACGACAACTCTGCTAAGAGAATGGCAATCGGGACTCCTCGGACAATTCCGCCATAACGGCGACGGTGTGATGTAGCCCACTCAATCGGGACACCTCGGACAATTCCGCCATATCGGACGGTGTGGTGTAGCCCACTGTCCGATGCGTTCAGATTGGTAGCCCACTGTCATTCTATACATAAATGGTGACGTCACTACGTTATTGTCACCTCTATACTTAGACGCATCACGCACCTCCATTTGGAGGCATTTATGACTACGACACAAAGAAGTCCGCGGATGAATGAAGAATTTGCTTTATAAGTAATCTTTCATGTTATGATTTAAAAGTTAAGTATAGTTTTGTTCAGTCTTACGGTCTTATGTTAGTATCAATTAAAATTTTCGTAAGTTTTCAACAATTTCGCTCTTTATTCATTTTTTTAAACTGTACTTTCACTTTCGGTTGTATAACAACATGTATCCTTTATTGGCGAAAGTTTGCAATGAAATAGCGTTTTCAAAACCGCTTAAAAAGTTTCAGAAGGTGCATCTGATGCATGTTATGAATAGACACAATGTCATAACTATATTGCCGACTAGTATGGGAACAATTTGGTATTTCAAGTGGCTCCATTTGCATTGCAAGAGAAGTTCAAATTGACTTGTTCAGTTTGTTAAATTTTGACACCC
Source organism: Dreissena polymorpha (assembly GCF_020536995.1). Classification (NCBI taxonomy): domain Eukaryota; kingdom Metazoa; phylum Mollusca; class Bivalvia; order Myida; family Dreissenidae; genus Dreissena; species Dreissena polymorpha. The sequence continues at coordinate 35,296,196 of NC_068368.1, read as the reverse complement.
TAATTATATTTTTTTTTATAAGTGCTTGATAGATTTTTTTCTTTAAATAATTAAGATCAATGAAAATTTTAGTAAAAGCACAGCATTGATGTTCTATGATGGTCATTTTTTAGTGGAATAGTATGTTACAATAAAACAAGTATAACTAGTGTATTAATGAATTTAGATTAGGTGTCATCTTTAAATGGGGTAGTAATTCATTATATGAGATTAGCACATTATATAGTTGAAAAATAAATAACACTTTAATGACTTACCATAGTAAAATTAAGTAGCATAGAATGTGTTGCAGGTCATAAAATGTGAAACTGAAATTGAAGAAGGTTTACAAATATTTTACACTGACAACACTGTTGGTTTTCAAAAAAAAAATCCTTCCTATCTACCTGCCCTAGTTTTTTGGGGCAAATTTAAATATTATTAATATCATTGAGTTAAATTATTAAAATATCAATATGTTTTGATTACATTAGCTTATTTTATTATTAATAATAAATACTTTGCAAGGAAAGTCCAATTCTGTTTTAATTAGTCTTAATTAGGTACTAGTAAAATTGAAAATATCAGTGACATCCAAAACTTGGCTTATATGCATATGAATGCATATTTTCTTTGACAGTTACATAGTACCCTATTTAATTGGATTAAAAACAACAAATAACTATAGTTCTACAACCCAGCCCAAGTTGACTCAAACTGAATTAATTCATCAATTGATCCTATTTAATTATATTAAAAACAACATGTGTAAGATTTTGAGAATATCTCATGTATTCCTCTAGTATTCCTCTAGTACACCAACATGCACGTCTTACTAATGATTAACATGCACTCCTTAAACAGTTTAACAAAAATAATGAATGATTAATCCAAAGAAAACAACAAACAAGCTGCTTCATATAAAAAGTTAATTACATAAGATTACATAAGCAAAAAAATCATTTTGATAATAAATCAAGATTTTACTTCAACCAAACCATTATAAATTTATTGTGAGGAGGGGGGTAATGTAAGCACTAAAACTAAAATGGGGGAAATGTCTGGTGAGGGAACATCTTAGGGGGGGCGTCCGGAATTCCTGCTAAGGGCGACAGTGTTGTTAATGTGTCTTTAGAGGAAATAACTGAAGGGAAGTACTCATTGGTGTATGCCCATCCAGAAGCATTTCTGAGCATATCAATAGGAACAGCAATATTGAGTGCATTTGAAAGAGATATAACTGTTTCATGTATTGCTTTTGATGAAGCCCACAAATCATGGTCCTTTAATGGTAGCTTTCCTATTAGCGAATTTTATACTTATTTTTTACTCTACAATCTAGCTCTTTTGTCATAAAATGAGAAGTTTTATTATCCAACAGGTTTTGTGTTTGAACCTCACAAATTTTATAATACCAAAGTCCCATCATATAATCATCATCACAATCAGCAGCAGCATTATCATATTCATCATCATCATTGTTAGCAGCAGCATCATTGTGTTGTATTATCAGAATTCAATACAAATACAAACACAACCATTACAACTCTTACTACTACTACTACTAATTAATTAATTATCTACTACTACAACAAGAACAACAACTACGACTACTACTACTGATCTTACTTCTACTACTACTACTACTACTACTACTACTACTACTACTACTTCTACTACTACTACTACTACTTCTACTACTACTACTACTACTACTACTACTACTACTACTACCACCACCACCACCACCACCACTACTACTACTACTACTACTACAACTACTACTACTTGGTACACCAGAACTTGTTGTCCATGGAGATGATAAGGAGAACTCCCAGAGTATTGATCGAACCCACGCCCAGCGGACATCATTCTCTACAGCATAGCGACCATGAATTAATATTTGACACCATGTACAACATAATTCACCTTATTACAAAAAACATGGAATTCACAAAGTGACTGAAAATGCTTTAAAATAAATGCAAATTTGAAATTTGAAACAAAACAACCTAAGCAATACATAATAAGAAACACTACATTATTGAAACACTGATACCATGAACATTTTAGGGTGTAACACCTTATGTACATGTACCAGACCTTTAATGTACTACCGGTACTTTGAAACTTTATGTACCACCTACATAAAATATAGGTGTTATTGTCCATTCATTCATAGCAGTCCTGATGAATTATGGTCATTCTCTAAACATGATTAAAGTCTAAAGAAGGAAATAATTTTGATTTTTTTTACAGTTTGAACATTGAGGTCATTCTCTCTTCTCTTCAAAGTATCATATTTCAATTATACAATATAATACAAACATTTTAGACTTTATAATCCTTAGTCAGGATAAGATAAGAGACAAATGAATTTTTATAATTTACTTCAATTTCAGGTAAGACTAATAAATCATTTATTAAGTACTACATGTACTTGGGCTAATAAATTAAACTAAGACACTCAGTGACACTTAGACAATCTGACAAAATATAAAATCTATCGCCAATATATAAGTCTAAATTCATAAATACTATCACACAAAATACATTTCATCAATAACACACATTCATATTAAATTAGTTATCTCTTTATATTATAAATATGGTACATAAAGTGTCAGATAGTGGTACATAAAGTTTCGGTATATAAACGGACTGGTACGTAATGTGTGACATTCAACATTTTAAAAATCAGTTAACAATATATGGACTTCATTGTTTTGCATATACGCAATCAAAGCATATTTATTAAAAATTAAAACACACTGTTCATGGCTGTATCTTTTTATTTATACATGCATAAACTATTCTGGTTATTAATACATTTTTAAAATTATATATAAACAAGAGCACCACATTATGGGTGCCAAGCTAGGCTGCGGTGCAGTTTTGAATAAATGAAATTTAAAAGAATTTTTTAGAGGTTAGTGACCTTGACCTTTGACCGAGTGACCCCAAAATGGGTGTGGTGTGTAGAAATCATCACGGTGCATATACATGTGAGGTTTCAATGTTATAGGTGGAAGCACTTTGATTTTAGAGCCGATGTAAAGGTTTTAGCACCACGCGGACATCTGACGACGAGCTATGACAATACCTAGGGTTTTCCCCGAAAACAGCCGAGCTAAAATTGAGCACCATTAGTCCAAATTGTTGACGCTCTTAAATATTAAGCTACTTTTTATATGGGTAATATTTGGAGCAAAGAATTTAGCCCATATAAAAAGTATCTCTAAATTCTTATAAATAAGACTAGAGCGCCATATAAATTAAATGGAAAACATACGACTTTATGTCAAGAAAATAAAGCTGTAAAAATCTCACCTGCTCGTCTTTGATGTTGCAATTAGCACATTCAGCATTTTCAGTATCTACTAAATAAATATATGAAAGTGCCAAATGTCCAAGATACCATGACTTCCTCCTCAAAATGTTAGATCCTTTGAACTCCATTTATTTTATCCCTGATTATTCCTTTCACACATGAGGCCTACATGTAAGATTCCTTGTAATGTTCACAGCGTTTATTTTAAATCGTTTACGTCCTCAAATTTCAGCAGGTATTAAATTATAAATATTTATTAATGATTTTGATTTATTTACTATTTCGAAGATACAGTCTTGCAACGTGTTTAGTTAGTCTAAGTTACGTGTTAGGTGATTCTTACAAACAATAGACTGACATGAAAAGTGGCTCCTTTTGAAGCACAAACTGCATCCATGTATATATTTCAGCTGGCCCGGTTTGATGGGGCCTGTTTTTGATAATAATTAATTACCATTTTTCACTTCCGTGTTTATTATGTTTACCAACGCCATGATGGAAAAAAGTCCGTTTCCCACAATGCTTAGCGCGCATTCACACAGGTCAGTAAGGGGTCCATACAATAACCGAAAAGCACCGAAAAGCACCGAAAAGCACCGAAAAGCACTCAATTTCTCTCTATATATATGCAATATATCGTTTTAGTGTATGTTAACGAGTTTAATTAGTAAGAAATGGTTATATGATTGTATGTTTATACTACATTGTGCCCAAAATGGTAAATATCGGCAATTACCGACCGAAAAGCACTTCATGTGGAAACCGAAAAGCACTCAATTTCTAGCTATATATATGAATATTTGCGTTTCTATTGTGTGTAAACGGTTTAAATTAGTTATAAATGGTTATATTTCATGCATATTTATACTACCTTGTGTTTATTATGAGGTATTAAGCCCCAAAATTGGATAAATATCGGCAATATACCGACCGAAAAGCACTTCATGTGAAGACCGAAAAGCACTCAATTTCTCGCTATATATTTGAATATTTGCGTTTCTATTGTGTGTAAACGGATTAAATTAGTTATAAATGGTTATATTTCATGCATATTTATACTACCTTGGGTTTATTATGAGGTATTAAGCCCAAAAATTGGATAAATATCGGCAATATACCGACCGAAAAGCACTTCAAGTGAAGACCGAAAAGCACTCAATTTCTCGCTATATATATGAATATTTGCGTTTCTATTGTGTGTAAACGGTTTAAATTAGTTATAAATGGTTATATTTCATGCATATTTATACTACCTTGTGTTTATTATGAGGTATTAAGCCCCAAAATTGGATAAATATCGGCAATATACCGACCGAAAAGCACTTCATGTGAAGACCGAAAAGCACTCAATTTCTCGCTATATATATGAATATTTGCGTTTCTATTGTGTGTAAACGGTTTAAATTAGTTATAAATGGTTATATTTCATGCATATTTATACTACCTTGTGTTTATTATGAGGTATTAAGCCCCAAAATTGGATAAATATCGGCAATATACCGACCGAAAAGCACTTCATGTGAAGACCGAATAGCACTCAATTTCTCGCTATATATATGAATATTTGCGTTTCTATTGTGTGTAAACGGTTTAAATTAGTTATAAATGGTTATATTTCATGCATATTTGTACTACCTTGTGTTTATTATGAGGTAGTAATGCCCGAAATTGGATAAATATCGGCAATATACCGACCGAAAAGCACTTCATGTGAAGACCGAAAAGCACTCAATTTCTCGCTATATATATGCATATTTGCGTTTCTATTGGGTGTAAACGGATTGAATTAGTTATAAATGGTTATATTGCATGCATATTTATACTACCTTGGGTTTATTATGAGGTATTAATGCCCAAAATTGGTTAAATATCGGCAATATACCGACCGAAAAGCACTCCCGCGACAGCAGAGAATCACCGAAAAGCACTCAAGTTCTCTATATATACATGCAAGTTAACTATAAGGGCCGATTTTAATGGATTGAAAAGATGTACATATTTATTTAGTTGTTTTAGGGTAACTGCGTCGTCAATGAGCCGCATAATTTCATTTTCAGTGTATTAAAGAAGTGGCAGTACGACTCAAAGTCACTATTATCATGAATATAGATTGGACCTATGAATATTGGATGAACGTCCGTCTGTTGTCGGGTGACACTAAGTTGCTTGTAACAGGTAAACGTGATATGCATGTCACATAAATTGTAAGTTTTATCAACACCTAGAATTGAGTGGCCTGTACAACAAATGTTTTGCAAATCTGCCAGTTGTTCGTCCGTATATAAGATAATGCATGGAGCCTTTGCATTGGTACGAATAATTGTCCTGACATATGGGTGGTTTTGCGACACTATATTTTCTAACTGTAATATTTGGTCAGCAACATTTTTCGTATGAACTGCTGAATGTGGCGCTTCAGCCTTTTTCATATGTTGTTTCTTGTTACGGATTAATTGAATATTACCTGGGCGTGTCACTTCATCATACTTATTCTTTAGTTTGTCATAGACCTGTTTTGGTTTGTTTAACTTAAGCAAATCCGCGACCTCTTCCATTACATAAGATGGAGTCCTAAGAAACTCACGTTTCTGTCGTGCATTGCCGTGAGAACTTAGACCTGGAAATTTACCAACATATTCTACTAAAGCTAACGTACTTTGCAGCCCACCCTCTCCCAACCAAGTGACCTTCTTCTTATACGAACTGTCCAACTTCAAGGAAGTATAATACTGCTGAACCGCAACAACTTGAGATATATCAGGTTGTGGATTCATAGGTACATATTTCCTTTTCTGTTGGGCACGTGTTAAAGAGCAAAACACGTTATTCTTTTTGTAAATAACTGTGAGATCGCCGGTGCTACCAATTAAATAAAATGTCTTGGGAGAGGCGCCGCTGTTTGTATCCCAGACACCACAATCATCCGAGAAACAGCTTCTTTTATTGCGAGAGCGCTTGTCTATATTTTTGGTATTATTTATCAAAAAGTAACAATTTTCTTTAGCGCCCCCTGGAATTTGGCCCAACCCCTCACCCGAGGTGTTTTTCAAAAGGTGAACGGCTTTCTCCGTTTCAATGAATGAAGAGTTTAATTTCCCACTAAACAATGTTACAGTTTTGTCTGCCTCAGAAGCCGTTGCTTGGTCATTTGTCAGTTCATCATTCTGATTTGCATCACTGCTCTCAGATAATGAGTTTTCAAAAGACCTTTCAACAGTTTCCGAGTGGTCATAATCGGAGTCGTCACCATCAATTACCACAAAAGTTGCATTAGAAGGAATTGAACATGTTTCTACCTTTGTAACTTTAATATCATCACTGAGTGGCGAAACATCATTTACTAAAATTTTGTTTGCAGGAATCAATGGCACAAAATGGTTAGGTTCTAGTCTGATTATCTCCGAGCGAGACATTTGAGACCACATTATTGTTATATCAGGTGACATCTTTACATCCCCTACCCACAACACGCCGTGTTAAGACTTCGGACGTATAGTCCGAGAATGGCTGAGGCGGATAGTACGACTTAATGCATTTTTTGATTACTGCGCTTACCACAAAGATTAGCTCGACGACTGACCAAGTGTATAGACCTATAACATCATGCAACAAATTTGAATATTCCGCCTTAAGTATTCTGTCATCGGCGAGGAACTGATCAGATTTGTAGTAACTTTCGTTTTCAATAAGTTCAAGAGCAGATAACAATCTCAACAAAATATGTTGCTCTTCACTACCATTCAAACATTTTGAAATAGATCTAAACAGACAGTTGCCATCACCGATTGTTTTTATAGGTGTGTAATGCCCTATCATTGCAGGATGAAATTTGTGCAGAATATTGATCGCCATCTTGTCCGCGTCTGAAGACGGGAACGTAACATCAGTCTGCTGTAATCCCACATTATACGCATCTAATAGTTTCCTTTCGGACTTAGCAGCATTTATCAATGCATTTTTCTTTTTTGACTGTAATGCGACCCGAAGTCTGTAAAAAGAGGGTGTCCCGAAGAGTTGACTAAATTTCTACAGCTAACATTTAATCAAGCGCGTAAACTTCTCAAACAACGATATTTCCCTATTTCCGTTCACATTTTAAAAATGTATGTATTAATGGCTTACTAACGCTCGATTGGTCATTGTCGGCTCGGGTACTACCTACATGTACCCGGTCGATATTAGACTGTACCCCAGTTGTATTTCCCGCCCAAAATCCGATGTCGTAAAACGCGCTAACGATTATCTTAAACAAACTTCTGTTAAGAAAAACTGCATCAACATGAGTATGAGTTACTTAAGAGTACCCGGGGTACATGTAAGTTTAACCCGAGCCGACAATGACCAATCGAGCGTTACTAACAGTAAAATACCCAACAGCGGTATAATGTTAGAGATTTATTTTTGCATTAACATTAATTCAAAACATTTTTAGTTCAAAATGTTATTCACGTTAAATAAATACATCAGTTCTTCTGTTCATTTGCATCAAATTAAAGGTTAAAGTCCGATTGTTTTTAAAAAACTGCTATTTTATGAATATATCAAGCATGTACACTTAACAATAATGATGTTTTAAAATTTTGTGACGTGTGCGGGCCATTGAACGTTGAGATAAGCAATGTTGCGAATTAAATTACACATAATTAAAAAATTATTTATTGTAGGATACCGATTACACGGAGCTTGATTACGCTGCGAACTAGAACTCTGCCGCAATGTATCTCCAATGAAAGATGTAACATTAATTCAAGCACGTATACTTAACAAAAAAAAGATATTTCTTTATTTCCGTTATCAGTTTAAAAATGATGGTATTAAGGTGTTACTAAACAGTAAAATACCCAACAGCGATCGGGATTAATGCACTTGGCCGCTATACGAAAATTTTTATACAACTATTCTGGGCAAATTTCACTTTCAATATATACATCAGTTATTTTTATCAACCAAATTCCTGTTGTGTGCTACTGTTTCTTATCAGAATTATATATATTACAATACACCATCAGACCCGAATGAATACACCATTTATCCCAAGCAGGTAAATAACAATTACTATAATAAAACAGTGGAAGTCTACACGGTGTATTAGCAACCTGCTGTGGTGATCTTATCAGTTCAATACACAGGAACATGGCTACTGTACTGGAATTGGATTTACAGCCAAAATAACTGTTTTCATTTCAGTCTACACTGTGTATTAGCAACCTGATGTGGTGATCTTTTCATCTCAATACACAGGAACATGGCTACTGTATTGGAAATATCGGATTTACAGCCAAAATAACTTTCATTTATTGCTGAAGTGGTGTGCACTAACAATTGATCCACCTCACCGTTGCACTTTTTTTAATACATTAATTAATTTACTGAGTCGGCGCTGCGCTAATAAAGTGTGATGGTGGAAATTAAGAAATAAGATATATTTTCGCATGAAAACTGAATACACATGATACATGGATAAAATATATATAAGACACATTTGAATCTTTCATTTCTCCAAAAATTAGCACGTAGTCACATATATATAAGATAGATTAAATACCATAAAACAACATGTGAATTTAAAGAAATACATTTATTACTGGCACTAGCTATTCTAAAAGTCGGCCGTCAACATAAGTTCAAAGAAGGAACCACAATTAAATACGATCCATTTTCGAATGATACTGATTGTATAGCAAGTAGTCACATATTAATTCTAGCTTGCATTAGTTAAAATAATTTTGTTAATTAAGTTCAAATTAATCTGTTCTTTAGAGATTAAAAGGGTTTAAAGACGGCGCTAATAAAGTGTGATTGTGCCCGTGCCTTTGAACGTTGAGTTAAGCGAGAGGTGCGAATGCAATTACACATAATTAAAAACAAATACTATTGTGCCAGCACGTTGAGTGAATACTTTATAAGCGAGAGGTGTGAATTAAATCTTACAAACTGATATTATTATGTCAGCTTGAATTGTGCTGACATCTTTAACTCAACAGTATCAACTAATATAAATAAGAACAACACAATCTAACTGGCAGAATATTTTTCTACAATGGCTAAAGTAGTATTGTTCGGCGATAGTTACATCAAACGTCTATGTTGCTTTTGCGACTAGAGAAAAGGGCTACACGTGCCTTATAATGTAAAATGGTACGGCCAAGGCGGTTTGAGAACAGACAGAATGAACACAGATCTGTACGGCAAGATGTTAAAGGAAAAAGGGGACATCGTCATCGTAGCTGTCGGCGGTAATGACATTACCCCTACATCACAACCGAAAGAGATAGTGAGAAGAATCACCGAAATCGTGAATGACATATCACGAAATGGATGTGAGCACGTGTACATCACAGAAATACTGACACGTGGAAATTTCTCAAAATGTCCGGGCATGCAATATACCATTTATAACTAATTTAAACCGTTTACACATAATGGGAACGCAAATATTATATATATATAGCGAGAAATTGAGTGCTTTTCGGTCTTCACATGAAGTGCTTTTCGGTCGGTATATTGCCGATATTTATCCAATTTCGGGCATTAATACCTCGTTATAAACACAAGGTAGTATAAATATGCATGAAATATAACCATTTATAACTAATTCAATCCGTTTACACCCAATAGAAACGCAAATATTCACATATATAGCGAGAAATTGAGTGCTTTTCGGTCTTCACATGAAGTGCTTTTCGGTCGGTATATTGCCGATATTTATCCAATTTCGGGCATTAATACCTCGTTATAAACACAATGTAGTATAAATATGCATGCAATATACCATTTAAAACTAATTTAAACCGTTTACACATAATAGGAACGCAAATATTATATATATATAGCGAGAAATTGAGTGCTTTTCGGTCTTCACATGAAGTGCTTTTCGGTCAGTATATTGCCGATATTTATCCAATTTTTGGGCATTAATACCTCGTTATAAACCCAAGGTAGTATAAATGTGCATGAAATATAACCATTTATAACTAATTCAATCCGTTTACACCCAATAGAAACGCAAATATTCATATATATAGCGAGAAATTGAGTGCTTTTCGGTCTTCACATGAAGTGCTTTTCGGTCGGTATATTGCCGATATTTATCCAATTTTGGGGCTTAATACCTCATAATAAACACAAGGTAGTATAAATATGCATGAAATATAACCATTTATAACTAATTTAAACCGTTTACACACAATAGAAACGCAAATATTCATATATATAGCGAGAAATTGAGTGCTTTTCGGTCTTCACTTGAAGTGCTTTTCGGTCGGTATATTGCCGATATTTATCCAATTTTTGGGCTTAATACCTCATAATAAACCCAAGGTAGTATAAATATGCATGAAATATAACCATTTATAACTAATTTAATCCGTTTACACACAATAGAAACGCAAATATTCAAATATATAGCGAGAAATTGAGTGCTTTTCGGTTTCCACATGAAGTGCTTTTCGGTCGGTATATTGCCGATATTTATCCAATTTTTGGGCTTAAAACCTCATAATAAACCCAAGGTAGTATAAATATGCATGAAATATAACCATTTATAACTAATTTAATCCGTTTACACACAATAGAAACGCAAATATTCATATATATAGCGAGAAATTGAGGGCTTTTCGGTTTCCACATGAAGTGCTTTTCGGTCGGTAATAGCCGATATTTACCATTTTGGGCACAATGTAGTATAAACATACAATCATATAACCATTTCTTACTAATTAAACTCGTTAACATACACTAAAAACGATATATTGCATATATATAGAGAGAAATTGAGTGCTTTTCGGTGCTTTTCGGTGCTTTTCGGTTATTGTATGGACCGGTCAGTAAAACCGGTGTGACACAATGAGCCCACTGTCCGATGCATTCAGATTGGGAGAATGGTAACGATTGTGAGCGGAGGTGGTCATCGGCTATCTCGGATTCCTCCGTATGAAATAAATCGTCTGCTGATCCAGAGTGGGAGGTTGACCTGAAATTTGTTTGAATAGTTATGTGTAACCTGAAATTAAATACGTAACTTCCGGTGAATAATGCAGACGACAAAAGGTGCTTTCTGTAATTGAAGTTTAATTTTTTGATATGTTTACAATAATATGATTATAGGTGCTACCTAATTTACGGGCAAAAGCTTTTAAGCCTTTTTGATAACCATGTATTTTTAATAAATATATGGACATGATTGTGTTCAAAATATAATAATTGTTGCAATAATTAAGTATGGTTGTTACTGGTTGAGTTGTGGGTTCTGTTTGATTCGTGGGTATAGAAATCGCGTGAAATCTCGCGATAGAACGTTCGCACATGATACAGTTTGTTACGGAAAAATGTTTTGACACGGTCACCATTTTTTTCCGATCAAAATTGCGTCAAAAACAAGTAAATAGTGTAATTCATCATAACTTGATAGGTCCTTATGAAGTATTTCCTCATTTATGTATTGTTCATATAGTGTTTCAAAGTAACACAAAATTGTTTATTTATGAGTATTTACCATGCTACATCGTCTGTTGACATTTTTTCACAAGAAATTAACCTGTCCTGCAAGGTCAGTTTAAAGGCTATTTATAGTATGCAAATCTTGAAATTCAGGCAGCAGAACCCACGAATCAACCGGAAGCTTATTTTCATGATGGTAGTTTGACACTATCAACACAGTCGATTATATTGATGTTTAAAGACGATAAACATTTGGAAAAAAGCAACACATCTTAAAGAAGAAAGGTTAATAATTATTTTCATTATGACTCATGGTCATATATTCATAAAATATTTGTGATGTAACAACTTTATGAAAATTACCCACGACTCAACCAGACTATAGCATAATGCATCCAAAAAATCAATCTTAAAACGAGTTACATGTTCCAAGCTTTAAGATCTAGCATCTTATTTATTTATTTTTTTTTCTAGCCACCGGAATTTAAAGCTGGTTCGGTGGCTGTGGTATAGTGGATGGGGTGTCTGCTAACTGGCTTAGTCACTGGGAGGTCTCTGTATTGATCCCTTAAGTGGGAGCATTCTTTTGATAACCCTGAAGACATACTATGGCGTTCCATTTGGGTTGAAAGTCAAGAAGACCTACAAGTTAAAAAGAGAAATGTATGTCGAAGTACAATAATTGTATGTCGAAATACACATATTAAATACACTTCGAAGTATATATTTGTACGACAAAGTACAATTTGTACTACAACATACATGTTTGTACTTCTACGTACACATTTTCTGAACAGCCAATCAAAACACTAGTCTCTTGAGCCGCTTTTCCTTAAGATTCATAATAAATGTTTAAAATCTCTTTTTTAATTGAGGACAAAATGAATAAAAATATCAGAATGGCAAAAAAAAAAACACATAGAAGTTTCAAGTATTTAATGCATTGAAATAGATTATATACAAATTTGAAGAAGATTCAATTGTTACCTTTTTTAAATTAAAATATTCAGCATATTGTGAGTATTTATTGATCATGCAGGGCTGAGTATCACGACCGTCCAGCGCATTACTGTGTAGGAAATTCCCAACGGTAACCAAACAGTTACCAAGCATTAACGGGATAAATAATGTATTATAACCTCGTATTTTGTGATAACCATAACTTGCATAAGTCAGAGGTTAATTCTGCCACGCCAGGTCAATAAATACGCATAATATCTATGAGTAAGCGGTCGATAGTCGCATAATTTGGTATAAATTATAATAATAATAATGTTTAATAAATACGCACAATATCTATGAGTAAGAGGTCGATAGTCGCATAATTCGGTATAAATAATAATAATAATACTGTTCAATGTCAAATATCTCTAAAAGCAACAGACGTCCGGTGTCTTCTGATTGGCTAACAGTCAAGGGTCGGTGAAAATTGTAAGTTGAAGTACATTTCTCGTTCTACCTATTAGGTCTTGTAGACTTTCGATGTCATGGTACGTCATATAGACACTAAGTACTGGTCCTACCCAGGAAACAGTTTGTTTCATCAAATGTCTCAATTCAACTTGACAGCTTGCTAAAGCAGTTGCATTTAGCATACAGTACACTGATTTAACATAATCAAAATCATGTGATGTGTCAAATCAATTTGATTGACAAATTTGACAGGATATTTTTTAATCCAATAAGTTTTAGACTGTCAAATAACACACACTACATGTTGAAAGCCATATCTGGAGCTTTCGTCTGTATATCACTGACTTCATCAGAAGAATGATTTCTACTGTTGGGAAACGTTAACACCACTAATTGTCTTCTTATTTATTATCAATGTATAATTATGTGTAACAGCATAACAACATACTTGTTTCGCAATTAAAATATTTAATAAATACAGGTATCTTGCAGGTTTCTAATTTTCTTTCGCAAACTATTGTTGAATAGTTTAAATTTTGTCGCCACTAAAAAACTAGCCATTTTGTAGCAATTCTGAAATCACAGTCTAAACTGCATACACATGGCTCTATAGTTACAATTTGAATGCAAATATTAGAATGCATCATGTTATATCATCCATAATTTTGTATTATAACATTCAAATAACACATAACACAGTACATATATAAAAAGGTATGTGGTATTGTGTGGAGATACAAAACACTTCACATCATTTATTTGCACATAAAATAATAGTTACAAAATAAGTAAAACTAAAACACTGTCATCAACATTCATTTCAAGAATATTTACGTTTATGAAATTACAAAGTGGTGTTATTGTATTACCTTTTACAAAATTAACATTGCTGGTTTTGTACTAGCCATAAAACATTTATCATGGATTAACAAGTAACAACCAATTTATTAATTACACAATAGAACGGATATCATATTAATTGCATTATGCATTTACTAAACAAGCTATTTGCTACTGTTTAGAATTACACTATCTTACTAAAAATGATCACAGGTACTTAGTGCTTTTACATACTTGTGGTAAGTTTTGTATTACTAGTTTGACAATTATCGGCAGACACTTGTCGATATACAGGCAAAATTTGTATGGGAACTTTCATATTTTTTCAGCATAATTGCCTTCAAATTGTTGATTTAACAACCCTTTGACATTGTTTGCACATCTGATCTTATTATACCCTAGCTGATTTTTGTTTATATATAGACATATATAGACTTTTCAAAGTTCTATAAAAGTTCACACATGTTCCATCCAAGTAAACCAACAGAACCAATAAAGATCACCACAGATAATAACTGTGTGTATAGCTTGGAAATTTCGATAGTTCAGGAATCCCTCCTTTGTTGATTTCTGTTAACCTAAACTGTCAGTTTTGCTGGATAGAATGGCTTGTATGATGCCCAGCTCTTGCATTGGCAGTACAGCTTCTAAAAACGGAAAACCAACAAATATCTTAAATTTTGATCAATCATGCAGACAATTTATAATTGTCTTGCTTTTTTTGTTGATTTCGAATGTGGAAGATTTTTTACGCAAGATTGTGGTACAAAAATCCAACGGTATCAGATTTTGTGGTTTTAGGCCTAAACTAATTATAGTGATATGTAACCTTTTGGGATATCCGTAAAGTGCGAGCAGACGAGGTGTAAATACGTTTAAAATTAAAGCTAAAAGACTAAAAAGTTAGATCGGAATATCTTTAACTTTTGTGAATAAATGTGTTTCTGGTGGATAACAACGAGAACTTACCAAATATTGCTCATGATCACACGTAAAACTTCTTTCTGAGAGCGAATGGAAAATGCGTCACAAATTCTGACAAATAAACAGTAGGGTGTCGTTATTGAAATACCGCGAGAATTCTGGAAGAATAGAGATGCCAACTATAATGTTTAAAACAAATAATTTTTTAACAAGCGTTTGTGATTTGTCTGGATAATAATAACAATAAGATATCGAAAGGATCAAAGCAAATAAATTCGACAGAAATCTGAGATTCGGCAATATATTAAAGACGGGTTATGTTCATCTAAATTGTGTTTGGTAAAGACTGTCATTATATGTAGTGAACCAGTCTTCGGCTTATACCCACTGAAGAAGAGCATTCAGGGGAGATAATTGAGTAATGACTTAATTCTGGAACGGTTGCGAAGAAAAACAAATAATGCGAGAATATTTAGTGCAATTCGCTACACAATTATGATGTCATTGATATAACTTTTCATGAGGTATGTATTTACATGTGATTTAGCATATGTCAAAGTGTTTTTGATTTGTTCAAGTTCATAAATAGCATCGCGAAAATATATGTCGCGTGGCAAATTTTTTTGAGTCGCATCCCTATATGGTATTCTTATGTAATTTTATGGTCTAAATTTCCATATGTATGAACGGTCAACGCCCGCTTCGCGGGCTTTTGCCCGTATAATCTCTGGCATGCGTAGTTTTTTTTTTCTATTAATGCACATTAAAACAATTACCATTTAATAATATTTCAGTTTACTGATATTAGATATTTAACCCATAATTTATAATTTATGTTATATCAATATCTACGAAAAGATCATTTCTTGAACTTGAAGAGAGTAGATTTTCGGATTCGGATTTTGGTAAGATTAATATAAATAATCATTTTAATTAAATGATACATGATTTTAGGGCATAATCGGGCGATACTGATCTTTTGCTCAGTTGCGTTTAGGTGTATGCCAAATATATGAATTGTATGCAGGGCTCAACATTAACCTTAAAACCAACTTGCCCTGCCGGGCAAGTACTTTCCTCCAATTACCTTGAGTCGAGCGGTTAGGGAAACAACTTAAATAATTTCTGAATTAATTCAAACAATGCCGCAATAAACGATATACCTTTAAAGATTGATTTCATTCCGGTTCAACCCATGTCAAAATTGTTTATTTACAGCGTGTTCAACCACGCAAAGCCGATAGTTCCATACACACCCGCAAATGACATACACTACACGTGTTGTTAACCTTTAGTCGAGAGGTCACATCCGAAAAAGCGAGTGAACTTGATTGCAATAAGCAGATGGTCAACAAAACTTCGAAAATTCGATTCACTGACCAAATTTAGAGAAACTGAAAGATTAATTAAATTTTTTATGTAACTTCTATTTACCATTAAACAAGTTTCTGTTTAATAGGTTGATCTACTTTTGAGCAAATTTAAGACGAAAAAGTGCTCAAGAATTGAAAAAAGAAATAGCGTTTGCAATTTGTTCAATTAAAATTTCAGCATACATGCAGGGCTTAACACTAAGGCACGTCCGAACGACATTTACTGCCTGTACCTAGGTCCGGGCTAGCCATGCAATGTCCCAGAACATGCCCGACCAGTCGTGTGTGTATTTTGAGCGGGATTATGTGTTCTATATCAATAAACTGCGTTTTTAAAAAGCTTTTGAAAGATGCAAAAATCTTAATACAGTATGATCAGATGACAATTAAATCCCAGAGTGAAGTTGGAGACTACAAATATATTTGGAACCCCCGGATTGCAATCATAAAGAGGCCGACAATTCAGAAAATCCCTGGCGGTTTTCCTGGTAAAACACGTCAGTACCTATTTTTAAACAGAATTCTGCTAGATACGGTTTTTGATTGGTTTCCTCGAAGTGACGTGTTTTCTCGGTAAAAATGGGTTTTAAACTAAAAGCAGGAATCGCCCAGGATCGTCCGGGATCAATGAAGGTATAAAACTCGACATTAACACAAAGTTGCTATGAAATTATTAGTTATTTACCAATTTTAAATAATTTTAATTTGTTTGATCGATTAGAAGTGTTTTGACAATCTTTTGTACGCAATTCAACTAGCAAAACTAATATTAATGGTTGATCCCGGCTTTTAGTAGAGAATTAACCCTGTACAATAGACCAATTCACGCGTGACGTCACGCGCACCTGCGTGTTTTTATCCGTGCCACTCTGGTAGGCAAAAGAAAGACACGATCAAAGGGGAGATATCGAGCATGATATTTATTGTCACGCTCTATATGCAGTCTTCGAATTAGCCTATAAGCCCGAAGCCCGAGTCGATTCTTGGGCCGGTCGGTCGATCCTAAATGCTTATAAAATAGCCCGACCGGTCGATTAAATATTTGAGCGTCATATCAATAACCTGATTTATATGCGTTTTTAAGAGGCACGATTAAATTTGCTTTTTAAATGCCTAAAATGACGTTATACGTTGTAAAGAATTGCATGAACACATGCGGCCGCCATTTTTCTAAACTTTCGTGTAAACATCCGGGTATATTGCTATTTAAAGTAATGATGCAATTGACGCCCAATCTAGATGAGATTATTCAAACTGAACACGCGTAGATCACGTTCTGGGATGTTCGAGCATCGGGCACTTCGTAATGTTTTAAAATAATGACCAATCTAGAAGCGTATTTAAATTTAAGAAGCGTTTTCCGAAAATGTATTTATAATTCATTAACAAAATGAACGAAGTAATTTTCAATAAAAGAGTCTGTAAGGGATATTGTACGCATTGGGTTAAAAACAAATTGATCCTTATTACAGTTAGATTTGCATGTGTTTTAATCGATCATTCTTGCGTATTAGAAGACGTTTTTTCAACTAATTATTAATAAGTGTAGTACTTTCGTTTGTTCTGTAATCTCGTTATGCTACGTGACCTACATTGCTACTTAAAATCTGTTTACAAATATACAATACTTTTCACGGTTGACACATGCTTATCAAAACATCGGGAGTAAATTAAAGAAGCAGACATTGTCATTTGGTAGATTGGGCAATTAACACACCCAGTGGCCTTTTGTTCTGAAGCCACATGCCGACAATTCAGAAATTCACTGGCAATTGTCCTAGTAATAATACGATAATAATCGATTTGCTTTAAAATAAAACCTAATACCGGTCAAACTGATTAATGGAATCATCGAATGAGAACATGTGTAATAATAAAGTTACAATAAACAGCATAATTATCTGGTGCATTTTGTATAAAATGCATTTCAAAAGGAAACAGAATACCCTTTATTACTGTAATCACATGCGTCTGTTTTTACTAATGGAAGTAGATTTTCTGATTGTAAATAACTATGTTGGTGTTCCTGGCCAAAAAAAGTCATAACATTTATATTGACTTCTTCGGGCTTTTAAACATGTCTTCGGGCTATTCAAACTTCCATCTGATAAGCCCGAAGGGCTATTTGGCTAAAATATTTAGCGTGAAGACTGTATATGTATATTAAATACATTATTTAATATATTTTGATATGTATACGATCATTTTTAGATTTTAGATTTAAACATCCCAAAAGTTGTTGTACTGTACTCAAACAAATAAGAATGAAAACAAACAATAAATAGATCGATTCCATGCCCACAGCATATATTAACTTACCACTATGATAGTCCATAATCCATCTGTTATTAAGTATGTACAATTGCTGCAACTAAAGAACAGGGTCTGAACTAATAACACGTTGTTTATGTGTTAAGGAATCTTTGAGTATCAGATCAAATTTGTTAAATCGTATAACGTAATTTACCAATTGTTCATCTTATGTACCCCAATATACGTATGATTTATTAATACTCGTGTTTGTTAAAATGTGTTTTCTGGCGCGTATCAATATCAACCACATGACTGTGATGTTGACGAGGTACATTGTGCAAGTCAACTAAAAAAAGTCTTCCAAAACATTGAACTAAATTTTGCAATTATATCATTCTGTAATCTGACCATAGCTGATTACATCAATGCACACATTATAAACTTGGTAGTTTTATTGGCAAAATATTTTATTATTAAATGCAAACAGGAAAAAAAACAACACCATAAATAGATTTTCTTGTGTCCTTTTAATAATATAATTTAACAAGAGGAATTAATCGCGACTACACAAAATAAATTACATATATTTTATATTCGTTGTGCGCTTTTTATGCTCAATGGGTACACCTACCCTAAAAAAAATGTAAATATACTTTGTGACAAAGTTTCACCTACCTTAAAGCAACATATATACACTTTTTCCCTTGTATATATATATTATATATATAATATAATAAAATATATATCGAAATTGAAACTGTTTTAAACGTATTTTTCACACCATCCATAGTCTTTATAGATGCTATGTACCATAACTAATATCGGGAAAAAAGACAACATATATACTACTTTTGTGTATTTTTAAACATAATATGTTTTATACAAAATATATTATGTTGACGATGGAAATAAAAAAGGAAATTACTAAAAAAAAAGTCTTGTCTGTCTGTCTAGGAAAACTAACACTTTGACACATTAAATAAATTAATTTAATTTAATTGGTTTGATTTGATTGTTTGCATCAATCTTAAAATCGTGTTAGCCTTTGTATTTCGGTGTTTAATTGCCCCCTTTGTTCGGCACAAGCCGATTATCTCGTTTTGATCAGATATTGTCCCTACTTAACTAACAGCAAAGTGTCATAAACTACAGCAGGGACCTATACAAACATTAGGTCCCTGACACAGGTGGTATATGAAAGTCTGGTCATTAAACACAATTGATGATACCACCATGTCTTCTCTTTCTAGTAGTATTGAGCAGTTATTTGGGGTTGAGTAATATACCGCCAAAGTTCAACTGTTCAATTAGATATGCTACATATCGTAAAAAAAAATAAAGTAATTTGTCCAGTATATATTAACAGAAAATGTACGCTGGGAAGATACTAGCCCGATTACCGTTAATTTATAACAAAACGTATTTAATAATTGGTAAATGTACGTATAATCATTAAACGTATTTAGCAGGTACCGATTAATTAAAACTACGTCATTCCGTTTGAAGATTGAATGTTACGGCCATGCACAAACGACATCATGAAAACAAGAAATTACGTATGACTACCGGGGTAAATAATATTTACGAAAAATAAAAAGCAATATAGATATATATTATAAAATGTAAGATATTTGTCACTCATATACACAAGTAAAGAAATTTCAATATACATGAATTCACAGGTTAATTTGCATCATGTGAAGTTGTGTTTTTCAGTTGTATGTTACGATTCATCTATAGTGTTATTCACCTTAAAAACAAATCATCCAATTTAAAAGAAAATGATCATAACATTTAAATACTGTCATGCACTTCGCTTTTAATAGGGATTTGTTGTACCGGTATGTCAGATTTAATGCACCCCTTTTCTTTCACTCATATTTTTTTTATCACACTTTCATACTCATATAATTGATAATTATAATTATATAAAGTGATGCATTATTGTTTTTTGTAATTTTTGATGTCCTTCTGCAAGAAATAAACGGCTAATGCATAGCTTTGTTTTATGAAATTGTCGGTGTTTAGTCTTCAGACCACCTTTACCTTGATGTTAATGACTAACGAGTATATATTTTTTTTTATAGATAAGAATACATGTATTAATCAAAGACCTATAGATTTGTAATCTATAGGTCTTTGTATTAATTAAACAATATTGACATTAAAAATGCAATATCTTTAATAGTATTTAGGTGTTATGATGTTGTTGTTAATGTTTACGATATATTGACTAAACACGTGCCGTTATCTATACGACATAATGTTTATCGTAACTGTACCCAGTGCTTTTGCCTACCAGCGCATCGCGCATGCGCGAAAATTCGGAATCAAAATAATAACAATGAATTGGTCTATTGTTACGACTATCGTAACACGTTATTTTGCGACACCTAAGATTCACTTACCATTTGTCATGAGACGACAACCGCGGCAATCTATGTAAAAAAGGTTTTAACATTCATGTCGTTGTTTAAGTTTGGCTTTACGGTGGGGATGGGGGTTCCTCGGATAAGAAAAGAAAAGGGAAGGAGGAAAGTAATAGAAAGTATGAGGGAAAAAAAAACAAGGAAATTTCTCCCGAAATGGCGTGAAGATTACAAATAGATGTCTTAAGAAGATGAATATTGAATTTATTAGCATTAGTAAGGCAAGCAAATAAGAATGATTGAATCATAATTGCGCATCTCCAAGCACAAGAAAATACAAGTTGAATGATAAATATAAAGGTTTTGATAATAATTGGGTCAGGGCACATGAAAGATTGGTCAGGGCTTGTAGGTTCTGCATTTACTAGCCCGATTGGGCTAGTTGAAAAAAAAGTTAGTGTTAAGCCCTGACATGTAACTACTAAAAGATTTGATAAAATTATCATCCAATCAGAACAGGGCTTACCCACTGAACGTGTGTATATTGTCATGTAACCTATTTTCGCGATGTGTGTTCGCAGATTGTTCCATGCAACATTTTCGGTTTCCGGACGTTTCACCCCCAAGACGTTTCCTCCCCTAGACATTTCTTCCCCAAGACGTTTCCTCCCCAGACGTTTCTCCCCCACTTTGGTTTAAGTGCAGACGTTTCCCCCCCCCCCCCCCCCCCCCCCAATAAATGTATGATTGTTTGGTTGAAGTTTATTCTTGATTTATTATCAAAATAATTATTTTGTTTATGAAGTTTTCAATTAACTTTATTTATGAAGCAGCTTGTTTGATTATTTGTTTGGTTTAACTGTGAATGGAATGCATGTAAATCATAAGTGTTGAGGAACTGTAGTTGTTTGTTGATTTTAATCCAATTAATCCAATTAAATAGGGTCAATTGGTGAATTGATTAAATGGTTAAATCACATTTATATAAATTTCAAAACTGTTTTCCTTGTAACAGTTAAATATGATAAATAAATAAACTATATAATTGTCAACAATTATATTTTTTCTTGCATTTATATGTATGTATATAATAAAATGATTGGATGTCACTGTGAAATACAACAGATGCGTCTATGACTACCATAGTTTGGATTCAAAACCAATTATAGCACTGTGGATGCTATTTTCCTACTAAAGGCTTTTATAGATAAACATTTAGTTCTAAAAAGAAACTATACTGTTGCTATATCGACCTTATGAAATGTTATGATTCAATATATTGAAACGGACTATGGTACAAGCTTATTAAGAGCGAAATAAACGGTAGATTGTTAAAAATTATTCGGTCTATGTATGATGAAGTGAAATTATGTGTAAGACATATGGGGACGTTGTCGGATTTCTTTAATTGCGAAGAGTTCACAGAAGATTTTTGAAACGAATACTGGGTGTAAAAATGAGTACCGCTAATTCAGCTGTATACGGGGAACTAGGGCGATACCCATTATATATAAATCGCTATGTACGAATAATAAAATATTTCATAAATTGTATACTGTTAAACAAACTAATTGTATATTATATATAACACCTTTTAATGTACTAGTTTGGTCACTTTCGCATTACTATGCATGTGCTTATTGCTTATTATATTGTCACTTTTGTATATGTAACGATGAACTGTAAATGTTCAAGTTATATGAATAAACTATCTGTTCTGTTCTGTTCCATATATAAAACTATCAATTAAGTCAAATCAAATCTATTCATTAATAATATTTAATACAGTGATAAACTATTTAAAACGTTATTTTTTGCATAATAATGTGCTAATCTCATCTTATCCCCCCTGTCACCTAATCTCATCAATGCTGATTAAAGGGCCTGTATATTGCACCCATAATCTAGCTGTTATCTGTTGTACTACACTTGCTAATCTAATCAATGCTTGTTTGTTGCACCCTAAGTGCCTAATATCTTGTATAATGGTAGGTGTGGTTGTTATTTAATATTAGCCAAATGATGAAAATGCTGTCACATTTTTTTGGCTTCAAATTAAATTAATAAAGATCTATGACACACTGATAGTTATTTATCAAAATTATTTTTGAGAACTACAATTCAATACTGGCTGTAATAAATTATAATTTTAATGTCATATAACAACTTTATTTACTCAAAATAAAAATATGTTATAGTTATTATTCATTCTTAAAAATCATAACTTATGGCTTATTTTCATTATAACACTGCATTATGTGAATTGGGAATAAGACATCAATTTGGGAATAAATTGTGTTATATCAAAAGTGCATAATATGCAGTTTTATATGTTGTATTTATCTAGTTTTACAAATTATAATTAAAACATATCGCCTACTGAATGTAATAAGTCATGTAACTGACATTTTTATACATTTTTACTTTTTTCCAATTTTGTGTTTTTTAAGGTGACATACATCAACTGATAAAATATTAAGTCAACCTTTTTGGTAAAAATAATGTTTTTATCCAATTTTCGAAATTGACATAACAAACGCATGTCATTTTCTGAATGTAAAAAGTAGGGTAAGTGACATTTTGTTAAATTTTCACGAGAAGCACAAAGATGTTTTATTAAAATAATTAACATTTTTCCGTATTCAAATTTTCTGATTATAATAGCATTATTTAAATTGATTTTACTTCAAAACTGGATTTTTTATTAATTAAAAAAAAAATCCTCGTAAAATGAAACTGTGTCCATGCCGTGCAAAAATGCACTTTAAATGAAAAAAATTCAATCACTGTTAATGAACAAGTAATGGAAAATATCTTATTAAACTTAAATTATAGATTTGTTTGTAGCAACATGAATTCATTAATTCAATAATAGTAATTCTTTACTTTGTAACATACCATTCCACTTAAAATGATCATCAAAAAAAAGGTGTTTGTTTACTCAATTGATTTATACAATAGTCATAATTGTTTAATTTGTAGCATACCATTCCACTTACAATGACCATCAATGACCATCAAAGAACATCAAAGGTGTGCTTTTACCCAATTGATTAATACAATAATTATAATTATTTTAATTTGTAACATACTTTTCCATTTAAAATGACCATCAAAGAACATCAAAGCTTTGATTTTACTCAATTTTTCAATGAGCTTAATTAATGCAAGAACAATTTAAGGCACTTATAAAATCAAGTATAATTAGATCTATTTAATTGTTAAATTTGTTAGAGGCTTCCTTAAACAACCATATAAAATCATTAATTAATATTTCAATTAGTCAGGACTCAACTAACATCATTTTTTTACACATAAAATGCACTCAATTAAAATACTAATACTTTATTTTCACTTTATTACAAATAACTGTTGCTAATATACATTTACATATTATGCAGACGTTTCACCCCCATTTTGGGGGTGAAACGTCTGGGGAGGAAACGTCTGGGGAGGAAACGTCTTGGGGGAGAAACGTCTGCCACCCAACATTTTCTGGGAATTGTGAAAAAAATAAAAGAATTTTTATTAAAATAAATCAAATACATGAAATTGTTGTGTTTACACTAGCCGATGGTCTGCAATTTATATATATAAATGTGCAATTTTAATGAAGAGTAACAAAAAAATGCATACATGAAAAGGCATACATTTGGATTATTTCAGTTCAAGTAAGATTTTTTAAATACAATTAAACTGGTGTTTTCCTTGTTTTAGTCGTGTCTGTAATTATTTTCAAGCATAGTAATATTAGTAAAACAAAATACTCGGAGCGCATGCGTGTGATGTCATCAGGAGACCCGCGTTTTCAATGTAAACAAAGTGATCAAAATTAGGTTATGCTCGAAATAAGGGAATCATATGATAGTACTTAGAAAATCTACTTGCTCTGAGCATAAAGCCACTTGCCCAAACATGAAATATCACTTTAACTGTAAAACTGATATTTTTTTTTATAGAGATCAAAATGATACACCACAAAACCTTTTTATTTTTGCACATTTAACAAATGATTACAGCCATTAAAGATTTTGCCAACTTACAGTTGCTTGTAAAGCTAGCTGAAATAATTCGCGTTCAGAATAAATCAAGAGTCTGCCAAAGCAAAAATCATCAAAAGATTCTAAGGCGGCAATTTATATTGACTACTTGTAAAGCTGAAGCTAAATAAACTAGACATTTCTTGTCTGCTAACAGTACTGGTAACAACACATGAACCATAACAAAAATGTCAATTGACGTAAAGCAAAAGATTGTTGAAAATGTATTTCTCAAAATATGAAATATATATACCCAAGCTATTTGTTGTTGTTTTTATATAGTTATATAATTTAAGTAGTTTTCTTCGTGACTGAAAACACGAACAGTGTTATCTGTAACTGAATAGTAATAAAAAAGATGAACACAATAGCATTTAAAAGCCTATGTTTGGAATCCAAAAGCCATTTACGTCTTTTGGTTTCTAAAAAAAAGTTTGGAAATGCATGCGCACCATGCGTAGTTAGTTCCGACTTCTGCAAACAACCATTGCCAAGGTAAATTCGTGCATTAGGCAAATCGTACGTGATTATTTGTACTATTTAACCACAGAAAAACATGTTTTTCTTTGTTATTTTTTGCACTTGCCCAGGCGGACAACAAGATTATAAAATAACTTGCCCAGACCCAACTTTTACTTGCCAGGGGCCATATCCGGACAACCGTAAATATTGAGCCCTGGTATGCAGCACTGTGTCAGTGTGATTATTACATGTATTAACTTATTGTTAATTAAATCCGTTTGACTTTTCTATTGTTGCATCCATACCTATAGAGCTTTGATTTAATATATTTAAGTTTTTAATGTAAAGGGAATTTTGGAAAAAGGTGGTATAAATAGGGAACAATTGTGAGGAAGTCCCATTTATTAGGTAGCACAACAGTCAAATCCAGACTAGGCAAATATTTACTGGACAGTAGGTCCTGTAAAATGGGAAAAAATACAGTACCTCCTCTTTTTTTATAGGACCTACTGGCTACAGAATATAATAGTAAAATAACTTGGTTTCATTGCTGGGCTCAATGTGTTTATGATATAAAATGAAAAAATTATTGAATAGCTATTAATTTCAAGGTCACACATTTGTATCTGACGTTAAATAATAATACACGCCATACATGGTACTAGTCTTGTTTAGTTAAAACATTTTTTTTTTAAATGCTGAACACATGTTAACAGTGAATATAAACAGGAATCGCTTCTTTGTAATATCTTAAGAACAATTTCCAAAACAAAAGTAGCTGATACTTGTTTAACTAAGCTTTGCTTAGCGCGCATGTCAGGTATGAGTCTGGTCAATACAGCCTAAACCGACAACAGCCTCGATAAATGACAACCGGCCTGTTTCACGCATGGATATTGATAGCCAAGATAACAACGGTTTGAATGACAATGATCATTATTATACATTACTATTGCTATAAAAACCACACAAATTGATAACTGCATCATTTAAATTGTAATAATCAGATTAATGATTGTCTTGTTAAGCGACTAGGCCGTCATGGATTGGACCGTCCTGACCCGCTTTCGTAAGATGCACGTAAATGGACCAATCAGGTGCCCTCGGAAAATTCCGTCAGCAGAAAGAGCGTTGGTACGGAAAAGCACGAGTATAAAGACGCTATTGCTATTTTTGCACCTCAGAAAACTTTCAGAGCCATAAACAAACCTATACAAGCCTATGAATTCTTTTTTTTTTTTTTACCGGACAATCAGTCTTGTCAATTTGACAGACAGGCCGGACCTTACACAATTTTACAGGACACAGTGTTTTTTTTCACCTATAGGGGAATGGTGGCGGGGCCCGTCCAAAGGGGAAAAACGTGTTGTTTTTTAGGAAAAGGGGAAAATTAAAAATTTACTCTTTTATATGTAATGATATTTATTATATGAATACACATGAATGCATGAATGTAATATTCACAGCTGAATGTCTTTGTCCTATTTCTTAAATATATACCAATGATTTTTTCAACATTAGTTTCAGACAGTTCAGCCTTCATGCACAGTCTTAGTTTTCCTTGCCATTTTGAGTCTAATTGGGATTTTTAAAATTGATAAAATGGAAAATGTGAGCATTTTTTATCAATAAAATGGACCAAATTGGAATGTTTTTATCAACGAATATTGACACAATATACCTAGATCAGGCCTTTCCCTGGCCATTTTGGGAAAAAAAAATGCAATTCATGTTAAATTAATTGAGTTGGGAAAAACTAACTTAATATAACTCTTTATAATAATTCAAAATCATATTAATTATAGTTATATACTTGATTAGTTGTTTATGAAATAAATTTGAAATATATCAGGGCTCAACATTAACCGAAAAACCAACTTGCCCTACCGGGCCAGTACTTCCTAAATCTACTTGCACTGAACGTAAAGCCACTTGCCCAAACATGAAATATCACATCAACTGTAAAACCTCATATTGTTTGATAAACCAAAATGATACACCCCAAAAATCTTTTTATTTTTGAACATTTAACAAAATGATTACAGCAATTAAAGTCTAAATTAAATGCTCTTTGTTCTTTTTTGCAATTTTCCGGGCGGACAACTAGATTATAAAATAACTTGCCCAGACCCAACTTTTACTTGCCAGGGGCAATAGGACAACCATAAATGTTTAGCCATGTATATTTATCATAAGACAGTTATTTAAAAAAAAAAATAAATATATTTTTTGGTTTTTTTTTTTACTTTTGGAGGGGATTTTTTCTACAAAATGGGGGAAAAATATATACTCTTTTTTTTAGGGGAATGGGGCCGAAATCGGCCCCGAAATTGCCATAAAAAAAACACTGGGACATGTCCGTCGGTCCGGCAATGTTTGGCCAAGACTGGCACAAATATAATGCTTCTTAACTTTATATAAAGTTTGTAATGTTTATGTCATTTTACAACTTAATCACGCGACCTTCCAAAGTGTGCATTCGAAAGAGAAGGCCTTAACTGCAAATATTTAAATTAGCATTGACACTGTAGTGTAGTTCTATTTAATTAATAAAGATGTGACGTCACTGTCTTAATCAGATGCCAAGAGGGGCATGCATGATATACAATAACTGTAGAAGAATCAAATTATTTCTAAACAAGCATAATTTATTTTGTTTAAAAAAATATTTGTTGACATGATAACATTAACATTGTATGAACTTTAAACACGCCAGATGACATTGTGTTTTAAACATGTACATGCATGTGCTATAAAATGTGTGTACATGCCTTGTCATGTAGTTACTACTTAAAAATTGCTAATAAAAATGTATACCAGAGCTCCAGATAAGGATTTGTGAAACAAGGGCTGTTTGTAAAACATGCATGCCCCCCATATGGGCTGTCCTTTGTAGTGGCAGCCATTGTGTGAATACGATTTTTGTCACTGTGACCTTGACCTTTGACCTAGTGACCTCAAAATCAATAGGGGTCATCTGCTGGTCACGATCAATGTACCTATGAAGTGTCATGATCCTAGGCAAAAGCGTTCTTGAGTTATCATCCGAAAATCATTTTACTATTTCGGGTCACCGTGACCTTGACCTTTGACCTTGTGACCTCAAAATCAATAGGGGTCATCTGCAAGTCATGATCAATCTACCTATGAAGTTTCATGATCCTAGGCGTATGCGTTCTTGAGTTATCATCCGAAAACCATTTTACTGTTTCGGGTCACCGTGACCTTGACCTTTGACCTAGTGACCTCAAAATCAATAGGGGTCATCTGCGAGTCATGATCAATCTACCCATGAAGTTTCATGATCCTAGGCGTATGCGTTCTTGAGTTATCATCCAGAAACCATTTTACTATTTCGGGTCACCGTGACCTTGACCTTTGACCTAGTGACCTCAAAATCAATAGGGGTCATCTGCAAGTCATGATCAATCTACCCATGAAGTTTCATGATCCTAGGCTTATGCGTTCTTGAGTAATCATTCAAAAACCATTTTACTATATCTGGTCACAGTGACCTTTGACCTAGTGACCTCAAAATCAATAGGGTCATCTGCGAATCATGATCAATGTACCTATGAAGTTTCATGATCCTAGGCCCAAGTGTTCTTGAGTTATCGTCTGACAACCACCTGGTGGACTGACCGACAGACCGACCGACCGACAGACCGACCGACAGACCGACATGAGCAAAGCAATATACCCTCTCTTCTTCGAAGGGGGCATAATAAGTAACGGTACTGCCACTGACAGAAAGAAAAGGAGTAACGCTGAAAATTAATTAGTACCTG
The DNA here is from genome assembly GCF_020536995.1 of Dreissena polymorpha. NCBI lineage: Eukaryota > Metazoa > Mollusca > Bivalvia > Myida > Dreissenidae > Dreissena > Dreissena polymorpha. Next base: position 35,266,985 of record NC_068368.1, on the reverse strand, counting down.
TACTGCCATATCCAAAAAAAACAGTGGGTAGTGGGGTACTAGGGTATTCTGGGGTGTATAACTGGCTAAGTAAATGAACACTAATGTCACTGTCTCATCTCAAAGGAATCATTGCTTTTGCAGTTAACTGTCAAAGTTGGCATAGTCTTCGATGAAATCAAATGGATTAATATCGGGTCGACAATGTCTTTTTCTGGGTTTACAGGATTGAATGTAAGGATGGTGAGACGACCGTATGTAGCCATTTTATGACAACAAAGTGTCTTTTAAACCGCTTTCGGTTTAGCCGGCCTTACCCGCGCGCAGACATATTGTTTTTGACGGGTTTACGAGTTACCGGAAATCACGCGACAGAATAGACAATAATACCCAATCCAGTCTACAACTTTTCGGTAATTTAAATTAACGAAAAGCGCCGTAAGGTTAGAGACCAACTAATCAAGCCGCGCTGATGTGGACGTATTGGTACGGCCAGATTTTTTTTGTAAATGCGTAAAAGGGATATTAAAGTCGTAATTGTACGTCCAGTTTATAAAAATAAATGCATAAACCTTCATGAAAAAGCCGTATTTACAGCTGTACGGCCCTTATCTGGAGCTCTGTATACTATCATTAGAGATGAAAACCTTTTTTCTACTCTTTTATCTGGTGGGCAAGCATTTTAAAACTGATTTGAATATTGCACATAGAGAGTGTATGTTCAGGGTGGCGTCTAACAAAGTGACTTGCAAATGTTAATTATAAGCATTTCATGCACACATTGATAGAAAATGACAATAGGTCTTCCCATTATTAAACGCCCATAAGCACGTAGGTAAGCTGAGAAGCAGCACATGACTGTAAACACAATGGCGTTTACAGGCATGATACAGATAGGGCTACCATTTTGAACGGTTTGAAATTAACAGTAGTTTGTCTTGGACAAGGAAAATGTTTGTCTAGGCAGCGGACATGTAAAAAAATGATCTAATTGAGAGACAGGACAAGTGATAAAAGCTAAGGCCCTTTTTGTCTAGTAAACTGGCAACACAATCACTGAAACATTCTAGTATTTGGGCTTGATTTTCCATCCAAAACATCATGTTGACATTTATGATAAAGCTTAGAATACTTCTCCAACACTTAACTTTTATAGAATACAATTTCTTTAAATTTATTGCCATATTATATGTTGTAAAATTATTGAAAACTTATTTAGCAGTGTTTTTTTCACCATTTTGGGAATGGGGCCGGGTCCCTTTGAATTGACATCTTGCCAACTGTCATAAGATTCTTATCTAAATATTGATCGGCCAATCAGCGATCGATTAATTGGGCACTCCACTTGCTAATGACCTGTCCGCCATTTTCAAGACAAGCTGAATGCCTATTTCTCATTTATTCAACGAGATTAGTTTATTTTTTTCGAAATAATAGGACATCAAATATATCCAGAGAGATAAGTTAGAGGAATTTAATTTATACCATTTCCAACTCAGAAATGTGGTCTTGACAATTGCAAGTGGAAGCTTCAGTGTGTAGAATTACCAAATTTCCCCTTAAAGAAATTTTTTTTTTTTCAGAAACTGAAAATGTCATATAAGCAACAGTCTTTCCTAAAATAAAAATGTGTTGCCTGCCAGGAGGTCCTATAATCATGCAGCCTTTGCCAGCCCAGACTTATCATTGCCGGCCCAAAAAATAAAAATGATCATTAAAGACAAAAATGATATTTGTTAACAATATTTTAATATTATTAAAGAAAGAAACTATTTAATACCAATATTCATAAATGTCACTGACAAATAATTAAATTTAATTCTTCTTAACCAAATAATGTACGCCTGAAAGCTTCACTTTATTTATTACATTGTGAGCAAGTTAAAAATTCAATTAAATACTTATTTTTGTGTTCATTTTTTAATTTATGTTACGTTACTGTATTGTAACTCCTGTGGTGATGTTGACAGTTCGCAATAATTTCACAATGACGTTTGTTTTGTGCCCTGCTTACGTACAAAATAATCTAATAAAACGGGAGCTAAAACGCACATGTCTTGATTCCCTTTGCGGAATGTACTCATATAGTGATGACATAGAGTGTATTTCGCTTAGACTACGCGGAAAAAATCTGATACTTTAGATGTAAAAAAAGCAACCAATAAAAAAGCATTTTTACATCATTTGAGTATTCATTAACAATTCAGTAAATTCTAACTTGATCATTGAAACTTTTCTAAAAATAGCTTATTGAATTCCAAATTTTGCCATAATTTTATTACTGGAAACCAGGTCTGGCAATAAAAGAATCATTTCCGGATTTTGCAAATTATTATCGGAAAAATCCGAGGACCGACGGTATTTCGAAAAGACTGAAGCAATATTAAGTATGAATTATATCATTCACTTGTATATGACTAATATGGAATATTGGTATTTGCGTAATTTAACCATTATAAATCACTTTTTATATCAAAAACAAGTGAGAACTATTTTATGTCACTTTTTATTAATAAAATATATTGATAAATGCCATGGTTTTGATGCTCTGCACTTTCAATCAAAATGGTGGATATATGTTCCATAACGTCCATAAGCAATGTTTAATATTATAAATATCACTATTTGTCACTTTTATACTTTATAACATGGGGGATTTCGGTACCCACTGGGTATCAGAAAGCGTGTAAAACTTCAGCAAAATCCCAGTAAAAAGGGCTATTTGTGTCAAATACATGTAATACAAATATTTTGTTTGTATTTTTGTAAATACCAGAGTAGAGGTGTTAATTTATTACTATTACCACTACATTAGATTACAGATAGTAACAGGTTAGCGCTTGATAATCGCGCAGGGGTTTTAGAGCGTGTTTTAAGTACCAAAATACCCGTTATTCATATCAAATGTTCTTTATAAACGAATATTTTTTGCATTTGCATAATAAATATATGACAAAAAAAAACTTACCAGTGTTAAAGAAAATGAAAAAAGCCCATACAAATCATCCGAAATACCGCGTAATCTATAGGCAATCTATAGGCAGAGGAGACACTTTGCTGTTAGCTTGTCTAAGTTTTGTAACCACTAAAAATTGCCACGTGACTAAGTGGGTGGAGAGATCATCGCACAGGCGAGATGTCAATTAGGAAAATTGTGGTGTTTTTACTAAAATTGGGAAATAAGTGTTGTTGTTGTTTTGCTTAAAAATGCTTCAAAATTGAGAATGAGTGTTTTTATCCCCTTGCTTTTTGAAAAGCATGGGGATATTGTGGTTATCTCCACCGTCTGTCTGTCTGTCCGTCCATCCGTCCTGGCCACTATCTCCTACACTATAAGCTCTAGAACCTTGAAACTTACACACATGGTAGCTATTCTGGATATTCTGGATCCTGCGATAACTTAAAAAGTTCTTCATATTTTTTCATGAAACTTGAAACATGGACAGATGGCAATATGGAGATTATGCACGTCAATTCATTCAGTTCCTACGTCAAAAATTGTGGTTGCTATGGCAGCAAATGTAAAATTTTTTTTACTGACAATGGTGGAGTTTCACCGGTAGGGGACCATATTGCTTGGCAATCTCTTGTTTTATGTTATTTTACATAAACTTCTTCATTTCTACAATGATTTACTTCAAATTGATACTGAACAACTCTTATGACAATACGGTCAATCTCAACTATGCAAGGCCCCATTACCAACCCTGGGGTGCCCCCGCCCACATAGACCAAGCCCACCCAAAATTGCCTTTTACTATAACTTCTTCATTTCTACACCGATTTACTTCAAATTGACACTGTACATCTCTTATGACAATACGGTCAATCTCAACTATGCATGGCCCCATTACCAACCCTGGGGCACCCCGTCCCCTTCCCACATAGACCACGCCCACCCAAAATTGCCTTTTACTATAACTTCTTCATTTCTACACCGATTTACTTCAAATTGATACTGAACATCTCTGATGACAATACAGTCAATCTCAACTATGCATGGGCCCCATTACCAACCCTGGGGCGCCCCCACCCACATAGACCACGCCCACCCAAAATTGCCTTTTACTATAACTTCTTCATTTCTACACCAATTTACTTCAAATTGATACTGAACATCACTTATGACAATACGGTCAATCTCAAGTATGCATGGCCCCATTACTAACCCTGGGGCGCCTCCGCCCACATAGTCCACGCCCACCTAAAATTGCCTTTCACTATAACTTCTTTATTTCTACACCAATTTACTTCAAATTGATACTGAACATCACTTATGACAATACGGTAAATCTCAAGTATGCATGGCCCCATTACTAACCCTGGGGCGCCCCTGCCCACATAGACCACGCCCACCTAAAATTGCCTTTCACTATAACTTCTTTATTTCTACACCAATTTACTTCAAATTGATACTGAACATCTCTTATGACAATACAGTCAATCTCAAGGATGCATGGCCCCATTACCAACCCTGGGATGCCCTCGCCCACATAGACCACGCCCACCCAAAATTGCCTTTTATTTACAAGGTTGAGCATATAAAGCTGAATGGGAAATAAACAAAATGTTAAGAAAAAAAGAAAGAATCAATTTGGGGAATTTTTAGGTCCCATTTAGGAAAAATATTTTTTTTTTCCATTCAAAATGGGGCCAAATACTGGACTCGATTTTGAACAACAAAAAGTGTAGCATAATAATACAATTACAATCAAATCAGGACAGAAAAGTTTTGGTCGGGACAAGTGAAATTGTAGGTGACTATTCTGACAGTAAATGTGGCTTTATAAGTAAAGCTGGAGCCTGTTTTGAGCATTCAGGTTTTTTTTATTTTGATTTGGAGAAAGGCCTGGCCTTCCATTTAGTGTACAAAATTATAGACACAATTTAGAAAGAGGAAAACATTTCAAAAAGTAAGCTTGAAATTTGAGGAAAATTGCATTACTTGAAAGAAATTCTCTTTGCGGTCCAAGAGGCCTTTCTTTTCGGGAAAGGCCATTTAAAGGCCCTTGCTAAAGAAGGAAATAAAGCCCTGTGCATGGGAAAGAGGCCACAAGATCATGTGAGGCATGAAACTTCTTTATCAATAAAGAGAAAAGAGAGACGTTTTTTTATGGCTTACATATCGCCTACTGAATGTAATAAGTCATGTAACTGACATTTTTATAAATTTTAACTTTTTTCCATTTTTGTGTTTTAATTAAGGTGACATACATCAACTGTTAAAATATTAAGTCAACCTCTTTGGTTAAAATAATGTTTTTATCAAATTTTTGAAATTGACATAACAAACACATGTCATTTTCTGAATGCAAAAAGTAGCGTTAACTGACATTTTGTTAAATTTTCAGGAGAAGCAAAAAAATGTTCTATTAAAATAATAAACATGTTTCAGTATTCAAATTTTCTGACTAGTATTATAATAACACTTGAAAAACGAAACAAAACTCCAAATTGATACGTCTTTTTTAAAACAATAAAAAATTAAGAAAGTAGCAGTTACCATAATTTTCAACATTGAAATATTCTGAGCGCAAAAAATAACGTAAGTGCTCTTACTGTATTTTTGAAAATGTCTGAAAATATGCTTTCCTGAACAATTCACAAAATGTCAGTTACCCTAGTTATTACATTCAGTAGACGATATATACATTCATATAAAGACATATAATTTAAACTGTATTTTTTCTATTAATCATGCATTAAACCTTTGGTACTTATTATCAAACTGAAACCTGGTGATGATGTAACTCAGCTGCCAGGCCTTTGGTTAGCCTTGAAGAGTCGTGATTGTATCCCAACAAACCCAATACACCCCTGTGCAAATCCCGTTTGATTCCATTGATCAATATACCTAGATAAAAATCACTTGTTTCTATATCAAATTGACAGTCCATACTTATTTTAAACAGGTCAATTTGTTTGAAATATTTCAGGAATTCGATGTGGAAGATGTGGGGTTTGTGCGAGAGAGTCTTCAGTATCTACCATATGCTCCGTCCTTGTCGTTCTTGCGCCAGGTATGCTAGTACAAAAATGTGTGTGTACATTTGCACTCTCCCCAATGCTTGTTTTGTATTAAGCGACTAGCCCAAATAATTGTACAACCGTAGCAAACATATATTTTTCACCAGCAAGACTTAATTTCTGAAATGTTTACAGACTGTCTGACATTCATCTAGCCAGCTGCCTCAAGAATGTTAGGTTAGTGGTAAGCTGAAGAATATATATTAGTGGGAGCCCATTTTAGTTTGAACCTATTTATTTTAGCTCGAAAGCCTCAGACTTGAAACACTCTTGAATCTGTTTCCTGGGACTTGAACCAATACTTGGTGTATTTGGGGGAGATCTTAAGAACGCTCTATCAGTGGGGATCGAACCTGTGACCTTTCGGTCGCTAGGCAGACACCATATCCATTACTTAAAGGGAGCCTGTTAGCCTTATAATTGCTGGTGAAATTTGCAGATGGCCCAAAAAATATTTACACATATATAACTCTTATATTCTCTATACAAGTAATCTTGATATATCAGAGGCGGACAATAGTGAATGCTGTTGTAGATTGTGAAAAAAGAAGTTACTAAATAATCTGTAGCAGGAAACAGCAAAATAACCACGTGTTCTTGGGGAAAACAGGTGAAAGGAAGTTACTTGTCAAAGTAGCTATAATATATGTAAGTTTGCATCTTTACAGGAGTTACTGGTGGGACCAAAGACGTACTTCCAGATCGTTGGAACGTTGCTCCTTCACAAACGCATTCTTACGCAAACTGAAAAGAGGAACGCCATCTATAACTTCCCAGGCCTCTGCACTGGCTGTATGCGTATGGGACTGTGCTATGGATGTCAGAAGAATCCACAGTTGCAGTATGTACCTGTTTTAAATTTAGCCACATGAATTACAGCCACATGTTAATAATGTTTTTTCCATAAGTTCTTAATGATAATTTAAGGTTACTTACTTTACTGTGAATATACTGTACATTTGCGTTATGTGTTTTTTGTTTCATATTAAAAAGTACACACTGAAATACGAAGGAATGATAAGATGCTATTTATATTTTGTATGTAATAAAACAATTGCTTATCCCCCTTGATACAAAGAAAACAGTACATACCAATTCTCAAGTTAACACAACATTTCAACTTCAGATTTTTATTAATTGGCTGAAAATTAAAGATAATCTGAAACAGTATCTTTATTGAAATTGTTTGTTGCAGCTACCACGAGGACAGGCCAGTTCGCACCGGAGGTGGGTTCACCTACTTCAAGAAAGATCGCCCTGAAAATGAAATCTCTGCCAAGCATCCGATGAACTGGAAGATCAAGCACCCGGAACAAGCCTTGAAAATGCTCATGGAAGGTAATGACGTCAAGTATTCTTAAAACAATATTAACTGGGGATTTTTCAGAAGTAAGTAACACTGGCTTTCAATGAGTTAAAATGGCTTCTCAAAGTGTGGATGTTTTCATAATAGCACATGAAATTGCTAAACTGTGCTTCAATATGTAAACAAATTGGAACAAATTGTGTGATCTAAAAAGAGGAATAATTATTAATGAAATATAACAGTAACCAGGTTTAAAACGATTTCAGCAAAGGAGTGAAAGCAACTTCTAAAGTCCCTACTTCAACTCTGAGCAATTCATATATCGAGATATCTGCCAGTTTTACAATCAGTTATGAACTGAATGACTAAAATCTGCAGATAGCTTTGGGTTAAGAGAATGTGACTCGGTATTTGATGTAAAAAGAAACCAGACTTTTATTTTCATAGCCATGGCCCTCAATTTGAAATTTTTACCGCCGAATATCCGCAGCTTCCCCCATAAAAAAAGTATACTTTTTTCCCCTATTTCAGCTAAAAATCCCCACCCCCCCCCCCAAATTTTTTTTTTTTTAAATACTTTTATACCTATGTTGCCAGCTAGTATTGTGCTATTAACCTTTTATTAAATGTATATTTATTTAAATTACATTAAAATATAGCAATTTTAAGTGTTGAATAGTTGGTGAAAAGATCATCTGAAATTCCCCTATTCTCCCAAAACGACGCAAAATTCCCCCCTTTAAGGGCCCCGGCCCCAATCCCCCAAAGTGTAGCAAGGGCCCTGATAGCTGATCTTACTAAGTTGCACTTAAGACAATTATTATGCCCCCGGTAGGGTGGCATATAGCAGTTGAACTGTCCGTCAGTCAGTATGTCAGTATGTGTGTATGTCAGTATGTGTGTATGTCAGTCTGTCCGTCCGTCTGAAAAAAACTTTAACATTGGCCATTACTTTTTCACTATTGAAGATAGCAACTTGATATTTGGCATGCATGTGTATCTCATGGAGCTGAACATTTTGAGTGGTGAAAGGTCAAGGTCAAGCTCATCCTTCAAGGTCAAATGTCAAATATATGGCGTCTGTCCGTCCGAAAACTTTAACATTGGCCATAACTTTTTATGCCACCGGTAGGGTGGCATATAGCAGTTGAACTGTCCGTCAGTATGTCAGTGTGTCAGTATGTCAGTATGTCAGTCAGTCAGTCAGTATGTCAGTCAGTCTGTCTGTCCGTCCGAAAAAACGTTGACATTGGCCATAACTTTTTATGTCCCCTACTACTATAGTGGGGGACATATTGTTTTTGCCCTGTCTGTTGGTCTGTTGGTCTGTCTGTCTGTTTGCGCCAACTTTAACATTTTGCAATAACTTTTGCTATATTGAAGATAGCAACTTCATATTTGGCATGCATGTGTATCTCATGAAGCTGCACATTTTGAATGGTGAAAGGTCAAGGTCAAGTTCATCCTTCAAGGTCAGAGGTCAAATATATGTGGCCAAAATCGCTCATTTTATGAATACTTTTGCAATATTGATGATAGCAACTTGATATTTGGCATGCATGTGTATCTCGTGGAGCTGCACATTTTGAGTGGTGAAAGGTCAAGGTCAAGGTCATCCTTCAAGGTCAGAGGTCAAATAAATGTGGCCCTAATCGCTTATTTTATAAATACTTTTGCAATATTGAAGATAGCAACTTGATATTTGGCATGCAAGTGCATGTCATGGAGCTGCACATTTTGAGTGGTGAAAGGTCAAGGTCAAGGTCATCCTTCAAGGTCAGAGATCAAATATATGTGGCCCAAATCGCTTATTTTATGAATTCTTTTGCAATATTGAAGATAGCAACTTGATATTTGGCATGCATGTGTATCTCATGGAGCTGCACATTTTAAGTGGTGAAAGGTCAAGGTCAAGGTCATCCTTCACAATGTCAAGGTCATCCTACAAGGTCAAACATCATATTGGGGGACATTGTGTTTCACAAACACATCTTGTTCACTATTGAAGATAGCAACTTGATATTTGGCATGCATGTGTATTTCATGGAGCTGCACATTTTGAGTGGTGAAAGGTCAAGGTCAAATGTCAAATTTATGGCGTCTGTCCGTCTGAAAACATTAACATTGGCCATAACTTTTTCAATATTGAAGATAGCAACTTGATATTTAGCATGCATGTGTATCCCATTGAGCTGAACATTTTGAGTGGTGAAAGGTGAAGGTCAAGGTCATCCTTCAAGGTCAAATGTCAAAAATATGGCATCTGTCCGTCCGAAAACTATAACATTGGCCATAACTTTTTTAATATTGAAGATAGCAACTTGATATTTGGCGTGCATGTGTATTTCATGAAGCTGCACATTTTGAGTGGTGGAAGTTCAAGGTCAAGGTCATCCTTCAAGGTCAAAGGTAAAAAAAATAAAAAATCAAAGCGGCGTTCTCATGAAGCTGCACATTTTGAGTGGTGGAAGTTCAAGGTAAAGGTCATACTTCAAGGTCAAGGTCAAAGGTAAAAAAAATTAAATTTCAAAGCGGCGTTATCATGAAGCTGCACATTTTGAGTGGTGGAAGTTCAAGGTCAAGGTCATCCTTCAAGGTAAAGGTTATCCTTCAAGGTCAAAGGTAAAAAAATAATAATTTCAAAGCGGCGTTCTCATAAAGCTGCACATTTTGAGTGGTGGAAGTTCAAGGTCAAGGTCATCCTTCAAGGTCAAAGGTAAAATATAATTCAAAGCGGCGTTTTCATAAAGCTGCACATTTTGAGTGGTGGAAGTTCAAGGTCAAGGACACTTCAAGGTCAAAGGTAAAATAAATAAAAAAATTCAAAGCTGCGCAATAGGGGGCATTGTGTTTCAGACGAACACATCTCTTATTCAATTTTGAAGATAGCAACTTGATATTTGGCATGCATGTGTATCTCATGAAGCTGCACATTTTGAGTGGTGGAAGTTCAAGGTCAAGGTCATCCTTCAAGGTCAAAAAAAAAAAAAAAAAAAAAAAAATCAAAGCGGCTTTTTCATGAAGCTGCACATTTTGAGTGGTGGAAGTTCAAGGTCAAGGTCATCCTTCAAGGTCAAGATCATCCTTCAAGGTCAAAGGTAAAAAAAATTAATTCAAAGCGGCATTATCATGAATGTTTTTTTTTTTCAAAGCGGCGCAATAGGGGGCATTGTGTTTCTGACGAACACATCTCTTGTTTCTTTATCAATCGCTCCACATTGTTTTCTGTGTAATTATGATTATTTTCATTTGAAACATGTGTAGTATAGCCTTTTTGAGTGTTTTTATAGGCCATATTTTGTTTGACTGACCAATTCGATTACCTAATTATTTTGCTGGAATGACATTGCACCGTCATGTTATGAAAAAATGACACTTATTGTCATATCATGACATGATTTATTAAAGCCACACACCTTGAAATGAAATACATGGCATAGTAAATTTAATATATGCCATTTTATCTATGCCAATTAGAATATATCTGGTATTTACAAGGTAGAAATCCGTCTCTTTTGCGCTTTAAAACTTAAAAACAATCGCGTTTGTTGAAATGGATGTATTTGTCTAGAAATCCTACTGTTGGTTTCAAAAGCGGTACCGTTTGAAAAATAATAAATAATTTGCTAACTAGGCTATAGATTTAATTTTATCTATCTCAATTAGAATATATCTGGTGGTAACAAGGTAGAAATCCGTCTTTTTTGCGCTTTCAAACTTTAAAATAATCGCGTTTGTCGAAATGGATGTATGAGTATAGAAATCCTACTTTCGGTTTAAAAATGCAAAAAAATAATAAATTACTTGCTAACTAGGCTATAGAATTAATGACAATTTTGCAAACTTTCAAATTGCATCTATATGAATTGATAAACATGTACTTCATTTCAAGGTGTGTGGCTTTAAATTCGTCCAGGAAATATATAAGTAAGCTTGCCAAATGCTCGCTTACTAAAATATTTCCTGAACTCATTGTTATAAAATATTGAATGAAATGACAAACCATGTCCTATATATGTGAAATCCAAAGTTTTGTAGTTAATGAAATAATGTTAAAAAATTACCAATTTCAGCAATACTTTTTTGGTGAAAAAGTTATATGTAAATACACCTCAACACAAAAGAGCTAGACAGTTAAGGAATTTTATAAATTTTAGGAATTTCTTGAAGTTTTTCTTTAAATGTTTTAAGAATAAGGACCCTGATTTTCAATATAAGGTTGGCCAATGAGTAGTGGATATGGTGTCTGCCTAGCAACTGCAGGGAGGTCAATGGTTCAATGCCCACTATGGAAGCCTTCTTTAGATCTAAGCCAAAGACTACAAGATCTTTTTTACCCAGGAAATAGAATCCAGAGCGTTAAAAAAGCCCCGGGCTTTCAATAGAGCTTAAATAAATATGAGCCTTGCTCTGTGAAAAGGGGCTTTAATGCATGAGCTCAAAGTGTTGTCACAGATTAAACTGTGCAGTCTGCAGGCTAATCAGGGACAACACTTTCAGCTTTTATTGTATTTTTGTTTAAAGGAAAATCCAGTTTGAGGAAAATCCAGTTTAGGCAGAAAGTGTCGTCCCTGATTTGCCTGTGCGGACTGTACAAGCTAATCTGGTATGAAACTTTATGCATATGCATTTAACCCCCTTTTTGCAGAGCATTGAGTCTCATATGTTTAAACTCATCCACAGAGTATGCAGGTGTGGAGCTGGAGGGAGCCCTGTCAGATGAGGTTAAGCGTCACCTGGATCTGCAACACCGCACCAAGGGGCACACTGATGCCCCTGTCAGGTCCACCATACCTGACTTTGCTGCTGAGATGAAAAAATTACTCAGTAAGTTTTTATGCAGTGCTCAAAATTAACAATCGCACACTCCAAAAATGTGAGTTGAACAAAAAAGTCATAGTCGCACAAATATGCCAGTTGCAAAGAAAGTTAAATTGAAGCCCTGTCTTGGTATTGACACAAATGTTTGAGGCAAAGTTATTCATAATGATGTAAATTTGTTGTAAAATACTTACTTTATCTGTGACAATTTGAACATGACATCCCTCTGCATCTGTACCAATACTTTCTATATGAAGACGTCTAGCTCGAATTACCAACATTAAAGCTGGGAATAATTATTTATTTTTTTAATTGTATGCCATTGTGGAAAAATGACCTTTGGAACTCTTGTATGTACCACTTAATTCAGGAACCATTTGTTTAGTCTGATGTCATTGGGCCACTACTCAAGGCGCTTTGTAAGTACTCATGGGGAAAACAGCAGCTGCTCATGTTTACATTTGACAACAACAATAAATGAAGGGGTGAATTTCTGTTTAGGAGAACAATTTTCTTATTAGGGGAAAACTTTCCGATCAGAACTTAGGGCAGACATTTTGCATAATCAAAAAAAGAAAATAAGGCTGAATTTGAAAAACAAATATCAAGTTTTTGTTTGTTAAATTTTAGTGCTTTTAAATATGCCCATTTTTTCTTCAATGGCATCATTTGTGATTACAGATCAAATCCCTATGACAATAGCAGTACAAAAGTTCCAAAAAAAAGTTGGACATAATAATGTAAAGTTTAAAGAGTTCAAGTTTAATGGAAAAAAAACAAATATACAGGAATTGCTTAAGGTCAATTATTCAATATTCAATTTTTCAGGTAAAGGCGAATTGAGAGATGGTGTTCTCTCAGACGACCATGTAGCAATTGCTGGTGACCTCAAAGGTGACCTTGAAGGTGAAGATCAATCAGGAAAGAGGGACCATGGTAGGGGTCATCATCCAGGGGATGGAGATGGGGCTGAATATGGTCACGGTGAGTTGTTATCTTTAATCAACAATTGGCTAGAATTTATCCGTTTGTTAAGGTGTAGTTGAAAATATATATGAGGGTATTGCATGAGGGGCTGCTCATGTAAATGGGGATGTACAGTTGAGACCCATTGGTTCGAACTCGCTTTCCTCAAATTTCCAGTTGGCTCGAGCTGTCCTCAAAGCAACAATTTTTAATTGCTATATGTTCATATAAATTTATGTTGGATGGCTAAAATTCACAAGGGTCGAAATGTCAGATGCCTTGAACAATTTTTACAGTCACTGTCACCATTTTCACACGTTCTCTTGTCTGTTTGGCTCGAACTTGCTTCGGGTGTTAAAGCTGTTAACTGATAAGAAGAGGTTGATAAAAGGCATGCCATAATTGCAAACATGTCATCGACTTAATTGTTTATTGATTGAGAAATGGATGTCATTTTGTATAAAATCTGGCCTTTTTGTAGATACAGTTTAATTATGGCTGGGACGGCTGTATCACCACTTGTACAATGTCAACTTAATGTAATAGATCATTTTGAATCTAAACAACATGAACAAAACACTGGCTGACATCATGTCATTATTTAAAAGAAAAACACGCAACAAATAAATACATGTAGTGCTGTTAAATATATTAGCAATGTGTTTATAGACAAGTGCTTATGCACTGATGCATGTATTGTTTTTTAGTCCCCTACCTGTGAAACCGGAGGGGACTGATAGTTTACGCTCTGTGTGTCTGTCAGTCAGTCAGTCAGTCAGTCTGTCACACTTTTCTGGATCCTGTGATAACTTCATATTTTTTCATGAAACTTGAAACATTGACAGATGGCAATATGGAGATTATGCACGTCATTTCACTTTGTTCCTACGTCAAGAATTCTGGTTGCTATTGTAACAAATGGACTAGAAATATTGCTGAAAATGGATGAGTTTCACCAGTAGGTGACTTTTATTGCTTGGCAATAGTCTTATTAGTGATGTTTCTTATGTGTCTGAAAATGTGCAGCGTAAATACTTGCCAATATAATATACATTTATTATATGATATTTGATTGATTGTATGTGTAATAAGTTTAAAGTATTTATTAATAAAAGTGTTAAGTATATATTTTGGTCTTTTAAATTAGAATGCAGAAAGTAGCACAGAGTTTGGGCAATATGAAAATTCTTTAAAAAAAACATAAGTATATTAGAAATCGGTTGGCTCAAATTCTGGATGGCTTGAACTTTTTTTTGTCTGTCCGGGCGAGTTCTAGCCATCGGGTTTAAACTGTAGATGTGATTGCTTAAATTTGGTTGTGGTGAGATTTTTGTTAGATTAAAGCATTGAATTTCCGACCAGATTTCTAATAATGTTCTGATAAGATGGGGTTTTATTTAATGAAAGTTAAATAAATGTGTCTGAGACATTTTCTTTATAAAGTCTAGCCATTGTTATTTACAGATTTGTTCATAACTCAGTTTACCTAATTTTATTGCCTTTTAATATTTTAAATATTAAGCATTTATTATTATTTATTATGTTGACTTAATATCAGGTGAAAGGTTACTATGTTTGCCTATAATTGATGTAGGTCAAGGTCATTAATAATGTTGACCTTTCAATCATTTAATTAATTACTTTGACCTTTAAATAATTTATGTGAAGGTTTGTTGTTAAGTTGACCTTTAGATGATGAAGGTGAAGGTGTTTGATAATTTTGTGCTTTAAATCACAAAGGTCAAGGTCAGGAGGGTGGCACTGAAAGTGACCTTGAGGGTTACCAAGGTCACTATGGCTCAACTGTGGAGAGTGAGATGGAACAGCATGAAAGGATGGCTGTTCCATCACACAGCGATCAACCCCAGAGGAAGAAAAAGAAGAGACATGATGGAAAGGACACTTCTGAGGCCATCGAAGGTTTGATTTACTTTTTGTTGAGTTGCATTGCAAAAGGCTCAATACAGCAATCACAATTGTCATGAATACGTCCCAGCTTGTGAGGACTTTAACTTTGTTGTTTATCGCACAGTTTTAGATCGACTCACTGCAAATGACCAAAACAAAAGACAATGTTTTGCGTGCAATATCTGTCATCATACCTCAATGGTATAGGTTACAGTAAGATGGGAAAGGTCAAATGTTACCATTAACCAGCATAGCAGCAAACGAAAAATCCCATGGGAAGACCAACTTTGCTAACGAATTTCATAGTGAAAAAAACGCATTTAGTAAGCAAAAATAATCAATTATTAAATAAAAAATAAGACTTTTATCACATGCTTTATCTCAAAGAAGCACATCTTCAAGAAAAAGAGTACTTGAGTTTGAGAAATTTCGGTTTTGCAAAGTTTTTCCGGTGGCCATATACCCAGACTGTGACTTTGTCATTCTTCATGAAATTTTAAAATAACTAATCACAAATTACATGTACCACCATACAGATACAAAGACAAAGACTGCTTGGATGGCTGGAAGTTTTCTTGTTGGAAGTCAATTGTAGTTTCGAATCGTGCCATGTTTTTTGTTTTATATAAACAGATGAAGCAAAAAGAGATCACAACTATGACGAAGATGGGAACCGCATTCGTAAATACAGAAAGAATGAGTCAGGTAACACCATCTATAGGATTTTTTGGCTTGTTTTTATTTAATATTAAAAGTTATTGAAGAGATGTGTGATTTTATATTTTATTGGCGACTGTAGCATTTTAAGAAGTTTTAAACATGTGCTGTGATTTTATTCATTTTAAAGACACTATGTTATGTTTAAATATTTCAAAGCTATCAGCATCCCATTCTTTAATGCACAACCATATCCAACACACTCATCAGGACCATTTTTTATCCTTAGACAATGTCCGTGGACGGCCATTTCACAATTTCAACACAGACATTCCACAAATCTAGCATGGCCACATGACTTAACAAAAACGATCATTTTTAGCTGTAAAATTGGACTTTGATTGGCTAAAAACTGTCAAAAAAAGGCCATTTCAAAATAATTTGTTTTAATTAGATATCATGTTTTACATTAGCCAGACAAGATATTGACAGTGGACTAAGGCTTTTGTATGGGTTGAGATATAGTTTACCTGTCATAATAGTGTGGATCTATATGTAAGTGGTTATGTGTTGAAAGAAAGTGTCCAGCCAATAAAAAAAATATTTTAATACATTATTAAAGTGCATTTTAATATGGTGCAAGTATTAATTATGCTTTACTATACTACTTCTTAACAAACTGAATTTCAAAATGTTTACAAGGTTGCAACTCGTTTTTTTTAGAAGTTTGCGACTCATTTTTTCAAAATTTTGAAAAGTTTGTAACTAATTTTTTCACAAAGTTAGGGGCTCAGGGCTGCTTTTCAAAACCAGGAAAAAGCCCTGCTTATTTGACCCCTTTAAATTCATTATTTATATTGGCACACTTCATTTTTTAATAAAACATTACTCAAGTGAGTTATCTAGGCATCTTGTTTGTTGAAATTGTTCTTTGGAAAAAGAATACAAAAAAAAGAAGACTGAATGCCAAACTGCGGTGTTTGATAATGACGTGTCCTTAAAATGCAACAGTTTTGTGCTGATACAGCAGGAAACATGACATTATATAAGCCTTGTTCCGGGAAAACTGCATGTGCTTAATTTGTAACGCAAGATTTACCTGTGCAGCCTGCACAAGCTTATCGAGACAACACTTTACTCTACAATGGATTTTTGTGTAGGAAAGACCTCCTTCACAAGAAAATTTCCACAAACAGGCAAATCTGGTATGATACTTTATGCAAATGAATTTAGCCCAGTTTTCACAGAACGAGGCTCATTTTTTAAATGTGCAAATGTTTGCAGGAGAAAGGGTCACTGACACAGATTCCAGCAATGAAGATACTGAGGGTGAAACAACCAGCCGTGGACGTAGAAAGCAACGACTTTATAAAAGTATGTGAATAAATGCTGCCAATTATGTTTAATGTATGTTTTTAGCTCACCTGTCACAAAGTGACATGGTGAGCTTATGTGACCGTGTGATGTCCGGCGTCCGTATGTGTGTGCGTGCATGTGTGCGTCCGTCAACAATTTGTTTGTGTAGACAGTAGAGCAGTTTTCATCCAATCTTTATGAAATTTGGTCAGAATGTTTATCTTGATGAAATCTGGGTTGGGATTGTATTTGGGTCATCTGGGGTCAAAAACTAGGTCACTAGGTCAAAAACTAGGTCACATAATAGGTCAAATAAAAGAAAAACCTTGTGTAGACAATAGAGCTAGCAGTTTTCATCCAATCTTTATGAACTTTGGTCAGAATGTTTATCTTGATACAATCTGGGTTGGGATTGTATTTGGGTCATCTGGGGTCAAAAACTAGGTCACTAGGTCAAAAACTAGGTCAAATAATAGAAAAACCTTGTGTAGACAGTAGAGGTCAGGTCAAAAACTAGGTCACTAGGTCAAAAACTAGGTCAAATAATAGAAAAACCTTGTGTAGACAGTAGAGGTCACAGTTTTCATCCAATCTTTATGAAATTTGGTCAGAATGTTAATCTTGATAAAATCTGGGTTGGGATTGTATTTGGGTCATCTGGGGTCAAAAACTAGGTCACTAGGTAAAAAACTAGGTCAAATAATAGAAAAACCTTGTGTAGACAATAGAGGTGGCAGTTTTCATCCAATCTTTATGAAATTTGGTCAGAATGTTTATCTTGATAAAATCTGGGTTGGGATTGTATTTGGGTCATCTGAGTTCAAAAACTAGGATACTAGGTCAAATAATAGAAAAACCGTCAACAATTTGTTTGTGTGGACAGTAGAGGTCACAGTTTTCATCCAATCTTTATGAAATTTGGTCAGAATGTTTATCTTGATGAAATCTGGGTTGGGATTGTATTTGGGTCATCTGGGGTCAAAACTAGGTCACTAGGTCAAAAACTAGGTTACTAGGTCAAGTAGTAGAAAAACCTTGTATAGACAATAGAGGTCACAGTTTTCATCCAATCTTTATGAAATTCGGTCAGAATGTTTATCTTGATGTAATCTGGGTTGGGATTGTATTTGGGTCATCTGGGGTCAAAAACTAGGTCACTAGGTCAAATAATAGAAAAACCTTGTGTAGACAATAGAGGTCACAGATTTCATCCAATCTTTAAAAAATTTGATCACAATGTTTATCTTGATGAAATCTGGGTTGGGATTGTATTTGGGTCACCTGGGGTCAAAAACTAGGTCACTAGGTCAAAAAATAGAAAAACAGTGTGTAGACAATAGAGGTCACAGTTTTCATCTTATCTTTATGAAATTTGGTCAGAATGTTTATCTTGATGAAATCTGGGTTGGGATTGTATTTGGTTAGTCAGGTGAGCGATTCAGGGCCATCATGGCCCTCTTGTTTTATAGTCAATCACAGATTTTCAATGAATTCATATTTTGGTAAGCTGGTTTCAACAATAATCAAATAGAGATTGTATGCATCTAGGTAAATTGCTGGTTTTTAACGATAGGAAATATTAGTTATGTCATAACATAGTCACAATTGTTGCATTTTTCCCAATTATAATTTATACAATATTATACAATATTCTACAATATTATATCGAACAATAATGATACAATGTTAAATATTTACTCCAAATAGTATCAAATTTCTAGGTATACGCCAGATTTTGCTGCATTCTTATCCACAGACTTTAATTGGCCCTACCACTGGGGTCAGAAGATTTATGAAGAGTATATTGATGAATATATCAGCATGTATCATGAAACATTAACTAAATGAGCCTAATTCATGTAAACATGTGGGCTTATTTCATGTGCATAAACTGTTTTCCCAGTTTAGCCTGTGCAGTCCAGATAAGCCTGTGCAGTCCACACAGGCTATCAGGGATAGTATTTTTCGCTTTTTTTGAATTGTTCGTTGAAAAGATGTCTCTTCTAAAATCCAGTGTAGAGGGAAGATGTTGTCCCTGGTTAGCCTGTGTAAACTGCACAGGATTATCTGGAATGACACTTTACGCACGTGTATTAAGCCCAGTTTTCCCAAAACACAGCTGAAATGTTCAAACAATTTCAGCCCCGCCAGCGTTCAAGCTGAAGAAGTCTCCAACGAGGCGTATTGAGGCTCGGTCTCCATTCAGCACGGACAGGAAGTACACCCTACCAAAGGGCAAGGGGCTAGATATCAAGAAGAGTGACAAGAAACTGACAGAGTTCAAGGACTTCAAGGGGGGCGATGTCTCCTGGAAGGTATGATGGCTTTATGGCTTTACGTAGCCAACCATTTTTTAGCATTTTTAATAAATAAATAAATATTTATTTTACAAGTTTTACCATTAAAACAGCGACGAGTGATAAGAAACACAGTCAGTTTCAGGACTTTAGGAGTGTGGATGTTACCTGGAAGGTATAATAGTTAATGTTTATATAGTTTAGGTTTAGCAATTACGTATGGTTGGAGAAACTATTGTATCTCATTGAAGAATGGTTGCAGGAACAAGAGTTTCAAACTCAAACCATTTATTATATATAGTAGTTGTCTTTGATTTCTTGACAATTTTATTATCTTAATATATAAGAATATATTTCCCAACCAAATCTAATAATTTTATTGTAAATAAATAAATCAAAATTTTATAATATTGAACACCATTGTAATAAATAATTTGTATTATCATTCAAGTTGTTTTGCGCATAGAAAGTATAATAATCCTCTTGTAAGTGCATTAGATGAAATTTAAAAATGATAGGTGCGATTGTAACTCTTTATATATGTCAACATGTTTGTTCCTCAGACATCGGCAATCATGTGGTGCAAGGTTTTAATTTAGACGCACTGCACAGGCTGATTTGGGACAACACTTTAGGCACATGCAATTCCCCGTACCTCTCTCATTTTGTTGCTTCTCTGCTTGAAGGAACCCAAGAAGTTTGAGCTCAAGAGGAAGGACACGAAAACTACCAAGTTCTGGTCAGGTCCTCCAAAAGTAAGTATTGTTCTAAATGAAAACCCAGGCAGATATTTTTTCCATGTTTTATGAATTGCAGCCGGAGCCTTAGGGATTTAACAAATTTGCATTGTTTTTACTAAAATTGAGAAATTTGTTCTTGTTTTTTTTTGCCTACAAATACTTTACATTTGAGAATAAAAGTGTATTAAATACCGGTATAATATTCATTAAGGTTCAACTTATAGAGATGAAAATGAAATAAGTATTGCTATTAAACAATTTTTTTTAATATCTTTGTTGGAAACCTTCATTTGTGAATTTTAGGCAATATTCCGGGACAAATATATTCTTTTTGAGATAATTTAGTTAATCATTTTAATTTGTCATATGTCTTAATGTTTTATGATTCAATTGCAATGTTATTAAAAAGTATTCGATGACTTTTTTCTTCAATTTGCAGTGTGTTTTTTTCGTTCAAATTAGGGTCCAGTAGGGGGACCCATTCCTAATTTTTTTTTATGGAAAAAGTATATATTTTACCCAAATTGGACCTAAAAATTTCCAATTGACAGTTTCCAAACAAGATTTTGTTTAAATAAGTCTAAACATGTCTATCTCCAACTCCAGCTCCATAAGTAGAACCTTAGAAAATATAATATTGAAATAACTTTTATTATAAATTTTAAAGTTTTTGTAAGCATTAAATCAACAACATTAATTTCCAAATTTGAGTAAAAAATGACGCGAATTTTCCCAATCCACAGGGACCCTGCCCCATTCCCAAAATGGTGAAAAAAATACACTGATTTGTATTTAATATATTAATGAAAATATCATCGTAAGAGAAGCGGTAATACAGTTCTCAAAGTCCTTTTAGCACCCGTGTAGGATGAAATGTGAAAATTGGGACATCGGGGCCAACAATCTCAGACAAAAATTAATTTGTGGATAGATTTCTATGATGTTTTCAAGTTACTTGCACTGAGTCAAGTCAATTTTATTGGCAAATACATAAGTTCATAGCCAAACAACATACATAAGACATGTAACGGGCTAATGGCTGTGTAGATAAATGCTTATTAGACATGGTGATGAAAAGAATGGTATATATTATGGGCGTGAAATAATAATTATTTAATAATAAATAAATGGTTGTGTGAATCTTGACCACATCAGCATACAAGTGTGTCTTATTGTAGAAGAGTATAGTTTGGACGTAATACATGACCAAAATTTATTACTTGCCTTTTGCAACAATAAAGAATTGTTTTTACTTTTCACTAATTCAAGTTATCTCAAACAAGATAAAGTAAAGACTGATTTTGAGGTGACTTTTGTGAATTATTCTATCATTTTGTTTCTTCTCTTTTCCCATTCAGGTACAATATTAAATCAAATTGTGTATATTGTAATAAAGAATTTCACAAAAAGTAAAATTAATCTTAACGGAAATTGCTTTGTTTTTTTCAGTCACATGCAACAAAGGGCACCAAGAGTAATTCACCGTAAGTTATAATTGCAATTATACACAGTATCAAAATGTCATTAAAATTGTCTCATGTCTTACAACTTTATACTATTCGCTAAATTGATCTCAAATCACATGGCATTAAGTTTTGTTGGTATTCTTTTGAGTTCAATCTATAAGGACAAAAGGAAAATGCATATTGAGATACTACATGTAGATTGGTTGAAAATGAACACCTGCAATGGTCTATTTACACAACATATAATGTGATGTGGTGTGAGCCTACAGCACGCATACCAAACATTTCGCTGTCTACAGGATTGTCCCAGTTTCAACATGTCTGGCAGGTTTTTGCCTGCCAAAAGTATGGCATATATATGCATAACATCCACCACTTAATATAGTGAACTTTGGGATTTGTTTTTAAAAATATTGATTTTATCACAGCACTTATCATGTAAGGATGAATTAAAAATGTATGTTTGATAATGATAAAAAAAAACAGAAATTAAATGGTTCATTAAGTTAATAATAAGTTCACCTCTGTTATTAATAAATAATTATTTGACCTATCTATGCACCTGATTATGAATGAAATTTGCCCAGAAATTTTGCATAGTCGTTCATGCACTGATGGTTTTAGTGACCAAAGTAAACATGAGCCTTAGCTTATAGCTATAAGCTTTTTACAGTATTTTGTTAAGGAAATATTGCTTCCTCAAGTTCTCAAAATGATACAGATATTCTGAGAATTTTTCAGATATTCTGAGAATTTTTGTTTGCTTGCATTTATTAACAATTCCAGCTTACTTGTTGAAACTACTAATTTCAATGACTCAAACTGTCATATCAAAGATCTAAAATCAAATTGAGTTTAAATTATGACTGAATATTTAGCTCGCAACTGGTAGACTTAAATTACCAATATGTTCCTTCAATAAAAAAATTACAAACAATTGAAAGGAATTGTGTAGAATTATTGATATTATATAATCATAGAGGTTGGGTACAAACAATATACTTCTTAAGTAATCAGATCATAACATGAATTAGTCTTACAATTTTTAGTTAGACAGGCCCCAGGTGTATTGACATGCCACAAACTGAAATCCCGAAACTCTATGAACTCTCTAATAAATGATAATTTTAGCCTAGTTCATGGTAAACTTGGCTTAATGCATGTGTGTAAAGTGTCGGCCCAGATAAGCCTGTGCAGTCCCTGAGTGGACTGCACAGGCTAAATTGGGACGAAGACACATCAATTAAGCCCAGTTTTGCCAGATTGAAGCTCATTAGTTCGAGTTGCACAGTGCTACATGTATTTTTGTTTAAATTGTACAGTGCTCGACAGGCCCACAGAGTTCCTTCCCCTAGGCCTGTGATCTCCCCTGACTCTGGGCTGGACAGCGAGCTGCTCACAGGTACAGTTTGATGTCCCTTTTTTGTGTAAATTTATTATTAAAACGGCTCTTGAATGGAGAGATTTTTTTTCTGGTATTTCCCCTTTTATTAAGGCTTTAGAACAAATGTTGACATTGAAATTCTAAATTGTGCTTAGTTCAATTGCATACCTTATCATATGCCCTTAAAATAAAAGTCATGTCATTGGTTGGGACAGTTGTTGAACCACAATATATATCACATATCAAAAGTCTGATTTTCCAAAAACAGGGTTTTTAGGTCTTTAAATAGATCCCATGGAACTGCATTTCTAAATGTTTGAAATAAAGTTGTTGCGAATGCAATCCGGATGTATCAATTGATGTTGTTTATCTATGCAACTTTTAATTGTATAATGCACAATTCAGATAATCAAGTAAATACTTACATTAAATGAAGTATAATTCTAATACAATGTGCTTTGTTATTGTTGTTGTTGTTGTTAGTATATCGTGCATGAAAACAGTGCAGTTATCCTTAATAATTAAAACTCCAAACACATTTAGTACAGTTTGTCTAAATAAAACTGTTTAACGTGTTAAACCATTTGTTGTGGTAGAACTTCTTAACAAACAAGTATTGTGGATTCCTGGTGCACTTTTCTAAAATTGTTAATATTGCAATTGCTTAAATATTTTTTTAATTTCTAAGGATTTCAAATAATGTTTAAAATATATTTTTTTTATCATTCGACAAATAACTTAAATTTGATATTGAAATTTGGGTTAAATTTATGCAAAGTTAAAATCCTCACCATTTCAACTGATGTTTTAACAATTTTGTTTATTATTTCTTATCTTGAGATACTTACTGAGTTACAACAAAGCTTATAATTTTTTTATGTTTTCAATCAATACAAGATTATGCGAATTCAGTTAGCTGCATAGTTCACCTTTAATTGTTTTAAACCAAATTTCAGCATTGCATTATCAGCTCCATTATAGAGATTTATCATGCATTTTAGTATGACTTCCCTCATTGATTGATTTTGTTGTTTATAAATATATATTGTATTTTTTTTATGGAAATAGCATCATAATGCTTGGATGTATGTCAGAGATGTTGTTTTAATACTGTGTGTTATTGATATTGTCCTTGAAGTTTTGAGAAAGGCTCAAAAACGCAGACCAAAAAGTCGTAAAAAGTCTTCAAAAAACAAAATCATCCTGCAAGAAGACATCATGTCATTCCCAGCCAATACAAAACAAGCTGTAGCTGTATCAGCCAATCAGAATCTTGCTGTGAAAGAATGGCAGAGCCAATCAGATGAGGCCAGCTCAGAAACAACCAATCAGACCTTTTTGGACAACTTCTATGATACTGCTACACAGTATTATACAAATGAGAAAATGTCTGAAAATTGGAACAAATTGAAATCAAGGAAAAGCAAAAGAGGAACATCATTTTTACCACCATTATTTGCAGAAACAGGTGGATCTTGATCTTATTTGTCTCGTTTTACTTTATTTTTATTTATTCATCAAACTTTTTTTTCGGCTGCATGTTTGTTTTTCCTGAGGTTTACAAATACAACATGTATTTTTATCATATTTTGTGGCATTCACAATTTTTCATTTTCCTATTTGCATGAATATTTCTATCTTTTATATTATTTCTTCCATAAAATACACTTTATTTGCATGTTTAGCATCATTTGGTGCATTAAAAGGGAATCAAAGCTGATGAAACTTGTGTACCCGTAAAATGTTAATACATTTCTTGTGATATTTTATTGATCATACAATATTCATTGAAACTGTATATTCTTAAAAAATGATGATCAGTTTAACTCAATTCACCTATAAGTAATATCAGTTTGTTTGCTACTTATATTAAACTTTTCTGAAGTAGTTTGGCTAAAAAACCGTAATGTAGTGTAATTAAGTATTTAAACAAAGATTAATTTCTTAGCTGAATTCTTTGGGTTCATAATTTGTTTGCATGTTATTCAAAATGTCACATTCAAACTGGTGTATCTTTCATTCGTTTCTGTTTGCTAAAAGTTATTGTTTTTCCGTTGTGTATATTTAAATATTATTCATTTGAACACACTCATTATGGCTCTCATTTTTATTCACTTAATTTTTAGGCCCCCGAAGGAGGGCATATAGTGATCGGACCGTCCGTCCGTCTGTCTGTCTGTCTTTCCGTCATACTTTGCATTTAGGTTTTGCATTAAGGTGTCGAAAAATGCTCATAACTTCTATGTCCCTTCACATAGCAACTTGATATTTGGCATGCATGTGTATTTCATGGAGCTGCACATTTTGAGTGGTGAAAGGTCAAGGTCATTCGTCAAGGTCAAAGGTAAAAAAACATGTATCAAAGCGGCGCAGTAGAGGGCATTGTGTTTCTGACAAACACATCTCTTGTTTAGTATATGAAAAGAGAAGCACAGGAACCGAGCTTTGTGTGCTAAAAAGGGATTTCTGTTTGCTAAAAAGGGATTTCTGTTTATACCAGTTACGGTGGAATTTCAGTTAAAATATAACTCATAAAAATAATAAGTAATCAACATACAAGTTAATACTACAGAAATAAAATAAAAAGACTTGAACGTTTTCAGAGAAGAAATTAAATGATACTTTAGAATTATTAGAGTTACATTAAACAAGATATTTTTTCCATGGTAATTCCTTTTAACAAGATATGTATTCTATGGTAATTCCTCTTTATGAGATATATATTTTATGCTTATTATTGTATGAGGCAAGTATTCGATGGGAACTCTTTATAACGAGATATGTATTTGATGGATGTTAATTCCTTAAAACGCAATATTTATTCAATCGTATTTCATTTAAATGAGATATGTTAATGTGTCCATGTTTATTCCTTTAACAACATATCATTGGTAATTCCTTAAAACAAGTTTTTTTATAAATAGTTATTTATTCAAACTAGATGTGTATCTCAGGTAATCTCTTCAATGAGATATTTGTTTCATGGTAATTTCTTTAAACAAGATGGTGTTCACTGGTAAAAATATTGCTTGTATGATGATACTTGTATCAAGGTATTCACAACAGAAGAGTTCTGGGTAAATCACCCTGCGGGCGAAGTATTCCAGTGTTCAAACAATCTTCAGTTGGGAAATACAAAATATTTCAACCAAGATCATCTGCCATTTCACCCATACTATATGAAAGGGATGTAACTCTTGACAACCTGCAAACTGGTATACAACAGAGTTGTTTCCCCTACCAGTGTTGTTTTATTTCATTGCATGAATATGGTCTAAACTATCATTGTGCAGATCTTCTAACAAAAATGTTGAAGCCGATATGTATGGAATGCCTCGTCTGTCTCCTGTTAAATATTGATATATCGGAGGTTTCATTGAAATGGTATGGGTTTAAATCATATGATATGTGTTTATAATAGTATGCTGTATGCTTGCCATCGTATGCTGTGTGTTTGTGATGGTATGATGTGGGTTTGTGATGATATGCTGTGTGTGTGTGTGATGATATGCTGTGTGTTTGTCATAGTCTGCTGTGTGTCTGCCATAGTATGTTGTGTGTTTTTCATGGTAAGCTAGACAGACAGACAAACAGACAGAAGCACGGATGGACGGAATTACTGACATACGGACCGACGGACATTCATATGACGTAACCATTAGATCTTTGACAAGAACCGAGTGTTCCGAATGAAAATAACGCCAACTTACATCATAGCGAATGAAAAGGACATCATGTTAGATAAACCCGCAGGATAGTTCACCAAACACACAGCATACCATGACAAACACACAGCATACCATGACAAACACACAGCATACCATGATAAACACACAGCATACTATGACAAACATGCAGCATACTATGACAAACAAACAGCATACCATGACAAACACCTAGCATACCATGACAAACACACAGCATTCAATCGCATACACACACCATAGAACGGCAAGCACGCATCATTCTATTATAAGCACATATCATTTGATTTAAACCCACATCATGTCAATGAAACTCACAGCATACCATCACAAACACACAGCGTACCATCACGAACACATAGCTTACCATGAAAAACACACAACATACTATGGCAGACACACAGCAGACTATGGCAAACACACAGAATATCATCACAAATACACAACATATCATCACAAACACACAGCATACCATCACAAACACACAGCATACCATCACAAACACACAGCATACTATGGCAAGCACACAGCAAACTATTTTAAACTCATATCATATGATTTAAACCCACATCATTTCAATGAAGCCTCCAATATATCAAGAGTCAACAGGAGACAGACGAGGCGTTCCATAGATATGGATGAATGCTGTCACATTCTGCTAAAAATGTTCATTTTTCGTTATATTGCACATTGGAATGTTAATTCACAGTGGTGGATATGTGTTTGTACTAATGAATATGCATGTTCTTGGTATTTTTAAGTTTAAGGATAATGTATTTAAGAAAAAGATTAAGCATAAATGCATGATTATAAATGTCTGATCACTTAGGCAAAATAGTATCACATAATACTGCCTCTTTTAACTCTTTCAGTGCTGGAACCAAATTATGAAGGCCTTTGCAAACAGTTTGGATCCAGATAAGACGCCACAGTATGTGGCGTCTCATTAGGATCCAAACTGTTTGCTATTCTGATAGTATTATTTAAAAAAAAATTGAAGAAAATGCTAATTTTAGAAATTCTGAAGACGACATTTTTAGCAGACGACAAATTTCCCAGCATGCAAAGGGTTAAAATAATTGTCAGCTAAGCCTGCAGTAATGGTAAAATAAATGCCACTTGTTCCTTCAGAGTCTGTTAAAGGCTGGAAGTAAGGTCACTTAATTGAGTATACCATGACTATAATAATTATAAGTGTCCATAACTATTACGCCACGGCATCAATAAGAATCTGTCCTAAAGCATCACATAGTCATTATCACACTCAGTTGTGAAATATTTGACCTATAGCTGTTCAGCATGCAAAAATAGGATACAGTTGCCCAATTTTACATAAACAAGTCAACGGTCAAAACTGTTTTAAAAAATGTCAAATAATTCATATTCTTTTGGGTATTCAAAATAATTGGATTGAAATAGACAGGATGCCGTTGCCCATTATAACATCCACATCTCCACACTAATAACAGTAAAAAAAATGTAATTAATTTACTGTTATAAATTTAAATAACTTGATTTTTTAGATGGCCATTAAATTGTCTATTTCAATATGAACACAGTTCAGTGTCTGAAATTTTCTATTTCATTATAATGTACACTGTTTACAGCGTGATGTGCATGAGGAGTTTGCCGTTTGGATGTTTTAGATGTTGTCAGTTGCATTCCTGATCACTGGTGAGAATTTTGTCATTTACGTTTTGTTTGACTAATCAAAACAGCTTGTATTGAAATATTTGACGCTAAATCGGACACCTGTATCTGGATTTAACCTATATGTTTTATTATACAAATTAGAAAGATCAGGCGAAAGAAATTAGTTTGTGATAGTATTATAAGTTTTCAGCTAAATTGCTATTGAAAACAATCACAGAAAACAACCAAAATAACATAAATGAAAAACATCCATTTACTGGCTATGTTTTGTAATATACTTGTACATGTACATGATATTACTTATAAAATATGATTTACAGCATGCTGTCTATAAATAGGCTATGGGCTAGTCATTTTATGTAGCCTTTATCATAAATACATGTATTACTTTAACATATATATTCATGTATTAATATGGTTTGTTTGGTTGTTGTTGAGTGGTGTTTTAGTGCTGCACACAATTTAACATAATACTTACTTTTTGATATAATAATGATCATGAACTTTATATCAATGATCATTTACTGTTAAGTATAAATCTGCTATTTTCATTTTGAAAATTATACATTTTACAATAAATGCAAATAAAGGATGAGCTGTATTTGAAGTAAATATTTGACAAGAGTATCTTTTAAACTAGCTAGCATATAATTTTTTGTCAGAAGATCTACTGTAATATAATCAAATTGTTGATAGTGTCAGTGGACAATTGTCAGCCTAAAAGTTCTTATGTTCTAGATGTCCACACTGGGAAAAACAGGAAATCAACAGAAAGTGAGGTCAAAAGGTCATATGTTGGTAAGCTGACCTTAAGTGACCTTGAGAGTGAGGAATCTGAAGGTCAAGATGATTGTCATAGTGACCAAGGTCAGCATGAACGTAACCAGCAAAAAATTTCCAAAAGAATGCTGAGAAAGTATGAGATAGAAGAAAACAATAAATTACCTGAAGCAGTCAACAAAAAACATCATCTTTATGAAGTATATAGGTCTCAGATTACCACTGCTGTTTTCAACAAAGGATTACGTAAACCCAGGCACAGAGAAACCAATGAGGAACAGGAAATGTTGGAAAAGCATGAATCGTCTTTTAAAACTGGAATACGCAATGTCGCTTGTCATGGCAGGTATGGAAATATCCACAGAGCGGACGAGGATGAGGAATATTCTAGTACTGCATCTGACATGGCTGATGATTCCTTGGTCTTTTATGAGCACATCGGTTCATTTCGGCATAGGCTTGTTCATTTGAGTAGAGAAAAGGGAAAGTTGCAATCGATTCCTGTACAGAGCATTGGAGATAATGCAGATGTAGGAGGATCTACAAGCATGCAGCATGACTGTTCAGATTTGCAGAGGGCTCAGTCATATTCCAAAACGTCTTCAAAGGCTCATACAACTATGAAATCTCTTTCATCAGTATTGAGCATACACCCTTCCCATAACACTCTACAAGCACCTGATTCAACTAATTATGATAGTTTTGAGCATTCCACAGAAGAAATTGAAAAACTTAGACAAAGAAAATATTCTAAAATTAGCAATGGTCAGCAATTCAAACAACGGTCAAAGTCAGCCATAGGTCAGCTGTCTGATTCAAGGTCACGTTTTAGAGAATTTCAGAGCCTGTTTCGTAGGCAATGTAGCGCTGGATTTAGACTTCATTCTGACATGAGTCAACTTGTGGATTATGCTACACAGCAAAAGGATGAAAAAAGGTTTGAGGGAAAAATAGGAGATAATGGGAAAAGGATAAGAACTGCTGGAATGTATGATGATAATAATGATGGACAATTTGGAGGTGAAAGGAAAGTAGTAAGAAAGAACTTGAAGGAGTTGCAAGGTATTAGGCAAAGAAGATTATTGAATGAGAGCAGTGGTAATGAAGGAACGGTTACAAATAAAGATAAACAGACCATAGCTCAAATTGGAACAAAATCTGGTAGCGAAGCCAACAAAGTTGAATATCTGGCAATAGCCTTTGGTAGCAAAGATAAAAATAAACAACCTTCAACAAATATTACAATTCATCTGGCATGTGATGGGATAAATAGGATATCTCCCCCACCAGTTATTTCAAACGAACTTGACTTTGACAGAGGATCATTCACCTCCCTTGAGCCAGATTTGGAGCTGGAGTTTAATGATGTTATTGATGTTACTCAACTTGAAGGCATAGATGAAATAGAAACAATTGATCCTGAAGAGTTTGAGAGAAAATTGAAGGAAGAAAGAAGAAGACACAAGAAGAGACGAAAGAGAAGGGAGTCCAAAAAAGCAGAAAGTGATTATGAAACTAACAATTTTGGAATGAAAGTGACAAAAGATGAACATGATGATGGTTCATTTAAGTTGACAGATACGGCCAGTATGGAAAACCATGCTCACAGGTGGATCAAGAAAAAGGAAAAAGTTGTTGTTACCGCTGATGAAAAGTTACATGACACAGGGATCCCTGAAGGAAATGTGAGGGACTTGGTACCAAACGGAACCAGTAAAAGAGCAAGTGGAAATGATTCTTTACTAAGTAGAAAAGCAGATGATGTGGATTGCAACAGACAGATGTATCAGACTACTGGGCATGAACAATTGACAGAGACACCTAAAACTGATGATGATTCGGAATTAGAAGCAGGTGACAAAGCGTTGAAGGCAAAGGTGAATGTATCTTTCAAGAAAGTGACTGACACTAGGCAAAGTAGAGGACGAAAAGGTAAAACCAAGAAAATAACCAGTATCAAACGAAGAAGCAAAAGTGAAAAAAGTGATAAGGAAAAGTCAGGCGAAAGGAAAATGGACAATGATACAAGTGGAAAGGGTCATCAGAAGAAAACAAAAAAACTGACTAGAGAAAGAAAATCTAGGAGTACCTCTGATCAAAGAAAATGGGATTCAATAAATAACATTGATGAATTTGATATGGAAAAGGCAAAAACCATCATGAAAGTCATGTCTGAAACTGAGACTGAGCACAGTCCACCATTGGATTTTGAAAATCTACCAAGTATTAAAGTGCAACTTTCAAAATTACTTGGTTCACACCAAACTACAACAGGATTGCCCAACAAGATAGATAATTTAAAAGAAAACACAGAAAGTTCAAACGAAGAAATTGAAGGAAAAAGCAAAAAGAATGAAACAGAAAACTTTGATTTTACAACCAGGTCTTTATCTGCAAAAGCACATGACTTCATGCGTTCCAGATTAAAGAAGTCCATTTCTATGCCAGGCTTGGCTGATCTTTGCAAACTCCATACTCAAATGGACCCAGTCTCGAAAGAAGAACTCAAGAGGCCCATCAACGTGCCCGTTTACTTACCATCGTTCCCTCAAAGAAGTATCATACTGAAAAAGCAGTTCAAATCTAGTAGGTGGCTTGTTGTGGATATTTGTTCAATACTTTAGCAATATTTCAGTGTCTTTGTCAAGCATAATTATAAGTGATTGGGAAACTTGACATACATGTTTTTTTCTGCAGAAATCAAGTTAGCAATTGTGTTTTTTTAATAAAGTGAATTATAGTTGTGCATCATATTCAAAGATAAGTATGTTTAAAGTTGAAAAAAGCCATGTGTCATTAGATAATATAACAGACTTATGGCTGGTTTTTTTTTGCTTTAAAATTAAGATCCTAAAAGAGTTCAATACCGAAGAGATCAAAGGTCAATGTCCTTGACCCACTCTGACCTGCAGGATATGGTACCATGGCAACAAGAGGAAGGTAGATTGAATGTTGGTGTGTGGAGTGGTGTGAATTTTGTATTTACTAACATGGAGCTTGGATAATGTACACAAGTCTTTAACAACATTTATGACAAATTCGTTGAAATTAATTTTGAATCTCTGCCTTGACACTCCCTGTTTGTGGTGTTGGTTTTAATAAAATTAATTAACAAAATTAAAAGTAAATTAAAATTATTTTTTTGGTAGCGGGACGGACATTTGTGCTTGCTCATGTTAACAGTTAAATAGATTTAAGCTTTGTAACGTTGTTTAGTGATTTATTTTAGTGAACAGGTGGAGTGCATGCATTATCAACATTTTACAAATATAAGAATTGATTCAGAACTATTATTCTGGATGATTCTGATGGTGTACACTTACCAAACACCCTAAAAAAGTATGTTTTACACTGTTGTGTGGTTATTCACCTGTATTGTTGTCTGTTTGTTATTCTAACAGTTGGATTAAACAAAATGTTGCATTGGTTAGTTGTTTCTTGTTTCTTTGAATTAATTTTATACATGTTTATCTATAGTTAAATTGTGTTAGCAGTATGAATGTTATTGTCATAACATTTGATTTGCCGTTGTTGTGATTTGCACCAAATAATTCATATTGGTTTGGTATTACATTTTTGAGTGGAAACTTAATGTGTATGAAATGTGACTGGCATCTATTAAACTAACTTGTTTATCATTTATACTGTATTGTGATTGAAATTTCAACAGTTATGAATAATAACTTAGTCAGGCAAAATGGGTATGTGTCATTATAAATGTTGAATACCATTTTGTTGGATGTGATATCAACTATAAGCTGTATTTGTGAACTCAGATTTACTCCACACGTCTGCAGCTTGATATCTAATTAAAAATTCCGACCCCATGTTGTAATTAGAAAAAAAGGTTTATGTTTAACAGGGATGTGAAAATAACTGACCTTCAATACTTGTCCTGCTGCATAATATACAGAAGAATTGTGTGTGAGTTATTGTGTGTACTTGTCAGATATGATGATCAGGTTATGGCCCTTACTTCTTTCACCAGATAACATTTTGAGGCTGCATGGGTGCTGATTAAATGCCAATTATTGGTTTGTTTTGTGACCAAATGTTTACAGAGTGCAATTTATTTAGTTCAAATTCCAATTATTGTTCATAATAAAGTGATAACTTTGTCAGAGGAATGATTAAATCAACTGGAAGAACTCGTTTCATTTTATTCACTTAGGCAAGGGGAATTTTAGTTTTATTAATCACAGACAGTTACTTGGAATGCATATCATACTAAATGGGATGGAAATGCAAGTTTCATTAGGCCAATCAAAAATAAAATGTTTGTTTCCCGGAGCATCACCAAAAATATAGGGTAATTAGGTCGTCCAAACTTGTTGTATCTGGCCGGGAAGCTGATCAGTTGGTAGAGCGCCCGAGACTAAAAATCCAAGAATCGCGGTTTCGATACCCAGCCTGTTGACGGTACTATTATGGGGATAATGCAATTCATTATATGGCCATTTTCCGCCTACCTCCAGTAGGGCAGTTGACTGGCAGAAGTGTGTGCTCAGAGTACTGATTAACCACCTATCCCAGAAAATGTGTTAGTTGGTTAACTGAGGACTGTTAAACCACCTATCCTGGACAAAGTGTTAGTTGGTAAACTGAGTACTGATAAACCAGCTATCCCAGACAAAGTGTTAGTTGGTTAACGCTTTACCACTTAGAAAGGTAGTTTCACGCATTTGTAGTCCCTTAAAAAGTTATATTTAATTTAAGACCTTTCTAACTATATTCAAGTTTTTATGACTTCATTTCCAACCCTACGATACGGATCAGCAGCAAACAGCCTAAAACCTGAACATATTGCGAGTTACTCGCAAGCTGTGCTGGTTTTATGCCGTTTGCAAATAGTCATTTTTACTTTGCTTCTGAGTGGGAAAGGGTTAACTGAGTACTGATAAACCAGCTATCTCAGACAAAGTGTTAGTTGGTTAACTGAGTACTGATAAACCAGCTATCCCAGACAAAGTATTTGTTGGTTAACTGAGTACTGATAAACCAGCTATCCCAGACAAAGTGTTAGTTGGTTAACTGAGTACTGATAAACCAGCTATCCCAGACAAAGTGTTAGTTGGTTAACTGAGTACTGATAAACCTGCAGTTATCCCAGACAATGTGTTAGTTGGTTAACTGAGTACTGATAAACCAGCTATCCCAGACAAAGTGTTAGTTGGTTAACTGAGTACTGATAAACCAGCTATCCCAGACAAAGTGTTAGTTGGTTAACTGAGTACTGATAAACCAGCTATCCCAGACAAAGTGTTAGTTGGTTAACTGAGTACTGATAAACCACCTATGCCAGAAAAAGTGTTAGTTGGTTAACTGAGTACTGATAAACCAGCTATCCCAGAAAAAGTGTTAGTTGGTAAACTGACGGGCGTTATGAGACTGAAATACTGTTGAAAACTGTGTAAAATTGACCTAAATAAAACACAAATACTTTATAAAAGCTCTTTTATATACACAAATTATTTCACTTTTTAATCAGGATTTCAATGACAGAAATCTATTTTGCCTAATGAAGTTTATATGCAGAAACTGAATGTAATTAAATGTGGATGAGAAATTCATTTATTTAAATTCAGCAGGTACAACTATTCTCCAATCTTCAGTTGTTAAGGAAATGACTGCTTTTAATGAAGGCTCATTGATCAGCCAACATGTCTTGATAATTCAGCATCCAGCAAATATTTGCTGAAAAAAACAACAACATGTTCTATAAAAACCCATGCTTAAAAAACATTTTGCATGGGAAATCTATCAAAGAATTGATTATTTAAAGTTGAAACATTGTATGCTCTCTATCGCCTACATAGTTAACTTCTTATTATGGAAGTATAGTTTTAAAGGATAAAGATTTGTTTGAACTGTGCATTTATTCAAAATATCAAATATGCTGACACTTCCGTTAATATTGCAAGATCAATAGTTTGCTACAGTTATAATTAATAATTCACCATTTTAAAGGAACTCAAATGTTCAACAGATTTCTTTGTCCCAATCTGAAATATTTATTTTGCAACATTAAAAGTGCAGAATTGGTCTCTGAAGGACATCTGACTGTACTAAAAACACTATTTCCTATAATAACATGATTCAATTATTTTTTAATAATCTATTCTAGCCATTTTAAAAACTTTGGTTTCATTTCATTATATAATAACTGTAATTTATATTACTTTCATTGTTTAGTTTAAGTTAATTTCTGAATTTTAAGAAAGTTGTTGATATGTTCCTTTTAACGAAACAGATACCGGTATTGCCTTTCCTGTATGACACAAACAGAATAAAGAAAGTTTCCTTTTAACCTGTGATAGCCTCATAAAAATGGATCTCTTTCAAGACACTTGTTTAATTGCCGTTATATTAAATGCCAATAAGTATTCAAAGGCTGTGCCCATTTATTTGTTTTACTTCATAGAAATATGATAGGGTATCTATTTCATTCACTACTGACAAGTTTCAAAATGTGATATTGGAACCTTATACCAGGGACTTTTGTTTAATGATTACAAACTATGTATAAAGCATAATTTAAAGGTGCAGAATTGTTAATTGTAGCGATTAACTGTTTTTAAAAAAGTGTTGAGACATGTATTTATATTGCATTGATTATTTATTTGACAAGTGACATTATTAAATAAATATGGTTATGCCTGCACCCTAAAACAAGTAAATTGTGGTCAAAATAATAAAATATATCTATTGGATTTAACAAGAACATATCTGGATTTAATTTGTAAATTGTGATGAATTGGTAAGTAGATACTTTATTTTTAAAATGTACACTGTTTTTCTTTTGTTTCATGATAAAGCAGATTGCAACATTGATATTGACCTTTAATTTTGTTAGAAATTTTAAATCTTATTATTTAATTTACCTTGTTCATATGTATTTTGCATAAAATAAATTGATTCATTTTAAGTCAGTATATGGGATTTTAATGTAAAACATTTTATTTTCTCAATCTTAAACCAACACATGCATATGAACAAGTGATAATGAATTAAATATTGGAACTATCTTAAAATTGTACCATAAATCAAATGTTGTTGACTTTAATCAAATTTAAAACAACCAAATTTGCATGAATTCTGATTCATTTAATCTTATTTGTGGTAGAACACAAATTGTATCGACATGTTGGGTAGACAAAAAAATCTGGACAGAAGAGTGGGGATTTCCTGTTAGTGTACATACCTTTCGTACATGCATCAGTTTTTGGACCGTACAACAGAATTTTTTTTGCATTTGAATAAAACTCTTATTTCCTTTATTTTTGTATACCACTTCTCCTGAACTTTTATTATATTATTGTATTCATTTAAGTGTAATAGGTGTTAAAGAAATATTACTAAGATGGTATATATTGGTTTTTTAATGGCAATTACTTACCGGTAAATCAATGTAAGTTTATGCCCTAAACTGTTCCTATTTTATTGTTGTTTTATTCTTTCAATCTCTTTTCATCATGTATTCTGTATAGCATTAACACATACTGTATTGTTCATTATTATTTTATTGAACACATTTGCAATAATAATTGTCACTGTTATGTATGCTGAAGGATATGGTAATTATCATATCAAATGATATGCACATGTTAGGAGGTCCTTATTGCACAAGAAAAGGGTATGAAGTTATGTAACATTCTGAATGATAAATACTTTTTGTGGCAATTACGGATGAAACTGACATTTGGCTAATATATGCACAATATACAAATATGTCTCAAAAGTTAACCATTTCATCATTCACATTTTCTAATTTTGTGGCTCTTTATAATGCAATATTAATTAATATTGATTTTCAAATAATTGTATTCAATTCCAAATATAGAATTCAAATCTGTTTATCACCCTAGGTAAAGTTTTTCTAACTGGATATAATTAATCTTTTTGGTTAAAATCTTCAGTTTAAAGGGACCGTAAACGGCGATTGACGAATAAAGAAAAGTTCTAAAATACAGTAAATTTTTTACCTTTACCATTAGTTTAATATATTGATGAAAATATTACGACTGGCGTATTACATAACTTGAAAAAAGTTGTTAAGTTTTCATATTTTCAGTATATTCTGTAATAAATTTTACCGGGTACAGGTACCAGGTAACTACCAGTTAACTATAAATAACGCAAGTAGATTGGTCATCATCATCATGTGGTAAACCCAGGAATGCAAATTGTGCATGCGTATCGAATTGCATATATTTTATATATTTAATGATAAATCTACTTGCATTATTAATAGTGTGTATATCGTTATGTCACCTATTTTCGCTATGTACTTTCGATTTCACATCGCAAAATTTTATTACCGAATATACTGAAAATATGAACTTTTTTTAAGTAATGTAATATACCAGTCGTGATATTTTAATTAATATAAACTAATAATTGTAAAAAATACGGTATTTAAGAATGTTTCCCTTTTTTTTCAATCGCGATTGAGGGTCCCTTTAAGTCAGTTCATTTTAACAGATAATAAAGTTGCAATTATGGTCATAAACTTATGTATGATGTTTACAAAATGTCGAATTTGTTCGGTCTTTCCAGATAATCATCTCTTGCAATGTTTAGTCATAAAATCATATTTTGTGAGCATAAATTTGAAGATTGTGTTTGATATTTTCCAGATACCACCAACAGATCAGAGCTAGAGCCAGTAAGGGAGGAAACTCTGATCACTCCTACACCTGAACCAGTCATGGGTAGGTGGATTGTCTCCCTTGGCTGTTTAATAAGTATAGCTCTACAACATTTACCTGGCACTCGTGATTAGCATAAATTATTATTATCGCTTGGATTTATTGTTATGCATTTCCTTTTGTTTGTGCAAGTTAAATGAGACTAAAACAATATGCTTTGTGGGTTGGGCTATGATTGATTTACTTCCGAAATGTTATGTGTACTATTTTCTCCTCACAATAATTATTGTACAAATCCCACCCCTAGCTCCCTGCAACATAGACTGTAGACTTTTCTGACCAAGTACTACCACACTGCTCAATGTACACCATTCATAATTGTTCCTTTTGCTTTGCTTGTAATTTTTTTTATGGCTGTTGTTTGAGTGAATGTTTGTATAAAATATTTCAGAAGCAAAACTAATAGCAAACAAAATGCCTATTTTATGTTATAAGATGTACATTTTTTTAAATCTGAATTGTCCGCACTGCAATAATAAAAAAAAATTACAGTCACTATGCCGCCCTTCAATGTGGTATATTGCGTTGCATTTGTCTGTTGGTCGATTTGTCAGTCGGTCTGTAGGCCATCTGTAGATCTTTTGTTTCCGTGTAATATCTAGAGAAGGCTTTGATGCATAGCCATGCAAATTTGAATGATGGTTATTTTGGAGGTAAGTAGGACTTTTCTAGTTTTTGAGGTCAAAGGTCAAGGTCACAGGTACTTGTCACTGTAAATTTGTTTCCTCACGATATTTTGAGAATGGTTTTACCTGAGATAATGCAAATTGGTGAAGTGGTTATTTCTCAAAGGATATAGGCTTATTGATTTTGAGGTTAGCAGGTCAAAAGTCAAGTTGACAGTGTCTTTTAAAAGGAAATTGAGCAATATGTTGGGGTTACAAGGTCAAAGGTCAAGGTCAAATATGCTTGCATAAGGCAAACAGTTTCTTATAATATATAGAGAATGATTTTACATCTGATCATGTCCATTGGTATATTGATTTCTTGGGAGGAAATATTGATGCATATTGATTTGAAGGTCAATAGGTCAAATATGAAGGTCACAAGGGCTTGTAACTGGAAATTCATTTTCAAAGAATAACTTGAGTTGAGAACGCCTGGACCAGTGATCATGCAAAGTGGTAAAGTCAGGTCATTTTTCCAGAAAGTTAAATGCATATCTAAATTGAGGTCATCTTGTCAATGGTTAAGGGCACAGGGGCTTGAATAATGAAATTGATTTCCGCACAATATCTAGAGAATTCTTTGGATCTTATAAATTAGTTTGCTGGTTCGTCTTGACAAGGGATGACCTTATGATTTTTTTATCAAGATATCTAAGATAAAGTTCACAGAGACAACCCTGAAGCAAGTCTGGCATACATGGTTCACAAATATCTCTTGTTGATTTTGTAAATTGAAAAAGGGACAAAACCAAAACCACAATTACCCCATGTTTATCTTTTTTAAACAAAGTTAAATTTGAAGTTATACTGCTACGCGGCTTCAATGCTTAGATTAAGATGTTCAAATATTATTTTTGTCTGCAAACAAGGTTTATATAATGTAAGATATATAATTTTGGATCAATGTTCGCTGATTATTGAAATATACCTAATACCTTCTAGAGGTCATTAACTCTGGTCCATATCTTAAGGTAAACTATTGGATTCTGTTTGTCAATAACATTTATATGTTGATATCTTCATTCACAAATTATGAATTAGTTGTCAATATAATCGAATTTTAGGATATGTCTTTGCTCAGGGAAAATAGGGCTTAATGCATGTGCAAAAAGTGTCATTCCAGATTAGCCTGTACTGTCTGCACTGGCTTACCAGGCATGAATTTATGTTTTTGTGATATTTTCTTTAAGGGAAGTCCCTTGTTAGCGAAAACCCAATTGAGACAGAAAGTGCCAACCCTGATTAGCCTGTGTGGCTTGCACAGGCTAATCTGTGACAACATTACACACATGCATTTAGCCCCCATATTCCCGAGCGTGGCTCATATTTTAAACAAACAAAATCAGAACCATTCAATCTGTGTCATGTATTTACAAGAATTTAAAACCATTTAAAACCATTCCAATATATTGTCCATATCTCATTAAAATTAGGTGATGAGTTGACAAATTTGATGAAATAATTGCTCATTCTATATTCACGTCATCGCCATAATGTCTGCCACTGGTCCACACAAAAGAATCAGAGCGATTGAATGACTTACTTGATTACAATTAAAAACCCTGGAAGACAATACAAACTGCAGCGTCGGTTGATGATTTGATTGTAGACAGATTTTGAAATGATATGTCAAGATTGCCTTTACTGCTATAATACCTGTATGGATTTGATTGGTCATGCTATATGGGAAATAATATGTATGGGCATTTTCCTACCCTGATGGTAATAGTGTTAAATTAAAACTGGGGTATTCATACGGGGGTATCAGTTATGTAGTGGACAAAGTAGTTTTGTTAGCATTCCATGTAGAGTTAAAACATGGTGAATTCTGTGATGGATCTTTCATTGTATTGACGAGGGACTGATAAGAAACATGGATAAATGCATGAGAAGGGATTTTAAGGCATTAAAGTTAATATATCTTGATTTGTTTGTGGCATTTAAAGTTTAGTTTGATTTGACCATAGTTAAAATGATAAGAACTTCAATTTAAAAAAAAATCCATCTTTTAAAATTTGTTATATGTGGATTTGATGTAAAATGGTTTTAATCAGATTTGCTTTACAGTGTAATTGATAAAAGTACATGATTTTAAAATCTTTGAATGACTGAACAATTTAATTGTAAAAAAATGAAGTTTTTTTTACTATATCTTAATTTAAAATTATATCAAAGACTAAGTGAAATAAAAAAAGGTTATTTAAGTGTTTGATATTGAAGGTTTGATGATGAAAATGAATTAACTGGAACAAGTGAATTTGAAGAAAATTATATAATGAATCAAAACCAGCGAGAGGATTATTTTAACACATGGTTTTGGAAGAAATAAATCAAGTTAAAAACAGTGAAAGGAATTACTTAATTCAACAGTGCAGCATGTGTGCTTTTCTTTTAAATATAAGTATCTTTTGAATATAACATTATTACAAAATGGCAAATTCTGTGCCCAAAGATTACAACTCATTGTCCCGGCAACAGAGTTTCACGGTTTCCCAACTTTCACGCGGCAACAGCTTCCTCTCCCAGACAACCAGTTATGGGGGAATAGGGGGATTGCAGGCGGAGGGCACTATCGAAGAAACAATTAAG
Organism: Dreissena polymorpha; assembly: GCF_020536995.1. Lineage (NCBI taxonomy): Eukaryota > Metazoa > Mollusca > Bivalvia > Myida > Dreissenidae > Dreissena > Dreissena polymorpha. Next base: position 35,225,976 of record NC_068368.1, on the reverse strand, counting down.
ATTTTGTCAGTGAAATCACCCCATGAGGAGCATTTTGGCTATAGGAGAGACTCCACTAAATATTCAACCCGAGACAAGCTCGGTTTTGAGTTCGGAAATAAAGTGCGAAGAGTTGGCAGTGGAAGTAGCACTGTGGTGTCACGCACATACACAATTACAGGTGTGCTTTAATTGAAATCAGTTTGTTATATACTCCAGCACCCGATTGTATAAACAGTTAAATCGGCGGTTAACCACATACCGGCGGTTAAAAGTCGGTATCATGTTGGTTACTGGTCGGTAAGCGTTTGTATAAAATTTGGTTAGCTATACTGATCGGTTAAAACCCAGTTAAAACATACCCAGCTTCCCTAGGTGGGTAAGTACAAGTAACCGAGAGGTAACTTACACAAAATGGCCGCGGCACGCGACATTATAAAAGCTAACCATCGACGACCTTCACAAATTCGACGAGTAAACAACAAATTGCAGCGACTGACACTTTATTTGACTTAATTTACAGGGCAATACGATTTCCAACTTCGGACGACGAATTTAAGGACGCACAGAACATGTCTCTTATATTCTGTTATGGGTATACCGTGTGTGTTCCGATGCATCAATGGCGCCCATGTTAAAATCATTTCTCCGAGAACAGTGAACAACAAAAGTACAAACAAAAAACAAAACACGTTCGAACTAGTATCTTACCTTTAATAATCCTTTAAAATCCATAAATAATCCATTTAATTCAATAATTGACGAGTTTGCATCTATGTCTTTGATAATTATTTTAGCGTAGTTAAATAAAGACCCTTATGCCATCATATCATAATATTCAAATGAGAACTCAATAAACTTTCTTCTCATCACACGCTATGTCATGTACTCTATGTACATTACTGCTGTTAAAATGAACCGGAGCAGTTTATCAAAAGTGTCGTGTTCTAAGAAAAATGGGCATAATGCATGTGCCTTAAGTGTCGTCCCATATTAGCCTGTGCAGTTCGCACAGGCTAATCAGGGACGACACTTTCCGCTTTTATGACATTTTTTGTTAAAATGAAGTCCCTTCTTAGCAAAAATCAATTTTTGGCGGAAAGTGTCGTCCCTGATTAGCCTGTGCGAACTTAACAAGCTAATCTGGGACGACATTTTACGCATATGCATATTGTCCAGTTTTCTCAGAACACGACACAAATAATAGCCGTTGGTGAACTCGGTTGCATTTGCAGATTTCTGCATACAAGGATATATTTAAACTTGAACAATGTTTTATTTGTCTATGGTAAATTCCCTTATTGTACAAGAAAAGTTTATTGTAAACATATAAGCCAAATTAGAAGAATAGTCTAGCATGTTACGACGACCATGTATAATTTTTATGTTACATCTAGAACAACTAGAAGAATAGACGTCTTTGTAAGCACTCTCTTGCAGTTTGGAAGCACCAGGGATTCCGCTAAATGATGCAAATCACGACATCATTATCAATTTGTCCCTGGTCATTTTGATGAACTCATAGTTAAAATTTACACTTTATTTTATTTTGAATTCATTTGTAAATGAAGTTGATAAAAAAATACATGTCGCTGTTTATAAGCGTGACACATCGCGCGAAAATTACGTCATTAAAAAATGCATTGTGGGAATGTTTTGGTTAAAGTTCCCGGTGGTTAAATTCCACTATGCGCGGTTAGGTTACTTTGCGGTATATTGTGTTTATACAATCGAGTTACCTTGAAGGTTACTATACCTGAATAACTGCAAACTTACCAAGGTTTGAATGTTACCGAGCGGTAACTTTAACCAGCGTTTATACAATCGGGTGCTGGATGAGTAAAAAATCATAAAGCACTTTTTGTGTGTAAAAACACCGAAATAATAATTTCACTAATCTCTGTTTGTTGCATAATATTGTTTTCACTCACCTGACGTTAGTTCTTAATTAGGATTGGAAAATGTATGATGTTAGTTTAGAAACACATTTTACATGTACACACACCGGCACACGCTGCACACACACACACTTTTGCGGTAGTTATTCACACATTAAACGTGTAAATTAGTATTTATAAATTTTACACACTTACTTGAAGAGGGTATATTTAAAAAATAAAATAATCTCTAATAAATGATGTGCTATTAAATATTTTTCCCTTTACAAATGTTTATGCGTGGTTCTTAAGTTGACTTTTCTATCAACCCTTGGACTATTCTTATACCCCTTAGATTATTCTTGCACCCCTTAGACTATTCTTATACCCCTTAGATTATTCTTGCACCCCTCGGACTATTCTCATATCCCTCAAACTATTGCTCAATTAGTCATTTTTAGTCCGGGTATTGCTTAAATGTACCCTGGGTACTCTTTAAGTATACTAAAATATACCCTGGGTACGAAAAATATACTGACACATACTCACCTGAGGTTTATTCCCGCCAAAAATCCCATGTCGTAAAACGCGCTACTGAATACGAAACAAAATTCTCTTTGAACAAAACCTGCCTCAACCTCCTTTATTTAAGTAGAAGTTTCGATAATATAGAGTTCATTTAACAAAATATTGACATAAATATGAACATTATTAATTCAAAAATTAGACAACAATGACCAATTTAGTGTAACAACTCCGGGGTACATTTCAGTATGTTTTCCGTACCCGGGGTACATCTAAGTAGTACCCGAGCCTACAATGACAAATCGAGCCCAATTATTCTTGTATCCCATGCTAGAAAGTAGAGCGGGAATACTTGAATCACGTTATGTGTGGACAGACAATAACTTGTCCAATGAAATACTACAACACAACATTCAACATTGCATGCTTGATATGTTATCAAATGCACATAATGTGCAATTTATTGTCCCCTACCGGTTTCACCGGAGGGGACTTATGGTTTGCGCTCTATCTTTCTGTCAGTCCGTCAGTAAGTCACACTTTTCTGGATAATGGGATCACTTTAAAAGTACTAAATATTTTTTCATGAGACTTGAGACATGGATTGATGGCAATATGGACATTATGCACGTCATTTAATTTTGTTCCTATGTCAAAAATTCTGGTTACTATGGCAACAAATAGACTAAAAATACTGCTGAAAATGGTGGTTTTCTGGATCCTGCGATAACTTTTAAAGTTCTTTATATTTTTTCATGAAACTTGAAACATGGATAGATGGTAATATGGACATTACGCACGTTTTGTTTTTCCTAAGTCAAAAATTCTGGTTGCTATGGCAACAAAACAAAACTAGAAATGGCGCGGCAGAGGCCGACGCGTATCTCCACGTCGCATGTTTGACCCAGGGGCGCCCCAGGGTTGGTAATGGGTCCATGCATAGTTGAGATTGACTGTATTGTCATTAAAGAAGTTCATGCAGTATCAATTAGAAGTGAGTCGGTGTAGAAATAAAGAAGTTATAGTAAAAGGCAATTTTGGGTGGGTGTGGTCTGTGGGTGGATGCCCCAGGGTTGGTAATGGGGCCATGCATAGTTGAGATTGACCGTATTGTCATAAGAGAAGTTCAGTATCAATTTGAAGTGAATCGGTGTAGAAATGAAGAAATTACATTTAAAGGCAATTTTGGGTGGGTGTGGTCTATGTGGGCGGGGCACCCCAGGGCTGGTAATGGGGCCATGCATACTTGAGATTGACTGTATTGTCATAAGAGAGGTTCAGTATCAATTTGAAGTGAAGCTGTGTAGAAATGAAGAAATTATAGTAAAAGGCGATTTTGGGTGGGTGTGGTCTATGTTGTCGGCGCCCCAGGGTTGGTAATGGGGCCATGCATAGTTGAGATTGACCGTATTGTCATAAGAGAGGTTCAGTATCAATTTGAAGTAAATCCATGTAGAAATGAAGAAGTTAATGAAAAATTACCTAAAAAAATGAGTGAAAATCTCTGACCTGTCCCCACCCCAACCCCCATAACTTTTGACCCAGGGGTCAGATCAAAATTCCAAATAGTGCAGGGTTGCACATATGCTCATAGCTACAATGTTTGTAAGTTTCAAGGTTCTAGTGCTAATAGTGTAGGAGGAGATAGTGGCCAGGACGGACGGACAGACAGACGGAGATCAATACAATATCCCCACTTTTTCTCCTAAAAAAACGTGGGGATAAAAATTACGACAATGGTGGAATTTCTGACAATGGTGGAGCCGGTAGGGGATTATATTGCTTGGCAATAGTCTTGTTATCCTTCGTTCAATATTGCTTACCGAAAGTTATGCCTCCTTTTCAAGTTTGAATTTTCATATTGTCCCAACTTGAAACATGTTACTAATACAACATTGGGCTTCAGGGGGTATTCTTTATTACTGTTTAAAGCTTTAGTTTGAAAGAAACTGATTGATGTTCTCATACAAGCTTATGCAATCAATGCATAGAATGATTCTTAATCAATAGAATATAATTGCCTGTTCACATAAAGATGTCTTAATCACATAAAAAAGTCTGCAATTTAATACAGAAAAATATAAAAATCACAATAAAATTCTCTTGAAAACCCCTTGCTGCTTTCATTAAAGATATCAGAGATGGGTTTGCAAGTCATAAAATTATGGATTCTATTGATTACTTACGGGATGAGAAAACATGAAGGACAAGATATGGACTTGAATCACTTAATATGTTTTAAGATTTAATATAGGAAACACTGATGTTCCTTGAATTTTATGTTCCTGCATATACTATATATAGATAATAATCAGCATAATAATAATTGTTTCTTTATAATATACTAAGTACATGTATAATTTTTAATATACCTGATAAACAATAACAACAGTTGACCCAATCCTGATGGAAACATGGTAAAAATAAAGTTCTTGTTTCGATTGCTAAAATATTTGTCATTCATGTAAAAATCTAAATAATTTTAATATTGTAAATTGACACATTAACAACACATACAAGTGCTTGTGCAAAATAAATTGAACCATCGGGGCAATTAGAATGCCAAAATTTGTTTATTGTTAAATAAACAATAACAATGTGAACATTATTTTGATTCTTCCATGATTTGACTTATACGGTAAGTTTGTAATTATATTTTAATATGCTGTAATTATCATGGCTTGTGACTAAATTGTTCTTCAATTGTAAGATGATACTTGTAAAATGATCATTTTATTCTTTTTATGTCAGCAGTTAATGTCATGTTTAAGTTGTTAAAAATGTTTGTCATTCTAGTTCAGATTTAAGCATCATTATGATTTATAATAAATTGTAACCGGTAATCAATTAATAGGCCATTCAATAATTACTAGGCCTATATTTAACCAAGTAATTCTTATAATTTTCAGTTTAAGTAAAAAGTATGCTTTTTAAAATGAATTATTTTATGAAAATGTGTTTATTTACTATTATTTAATTTGAACAGCATATTATTCTCAGATCAGATTTTTTTATATATGACAAAACCATCTAGGGAAAAATCTAGAGCGCAAAATTTAATGCAGGCTGCTGTAGGGCAGCAGTGATCCTTTTAAATTCTCCCCTCTTTGTCTTCTGAGGTTAATAAAAAATGCATATGTTGGAATCTATGTAAATTTAGTATATTTTTTGCAAATTTTAAATGGGAAATGAATTTACTGTGGGGAAAAAAATTATTAAAGTAAATATACAGATAGCATTACTAGATTAGTTTAATTATTAGAAAATACTACCAGACTGTTCTGGCTTTCCACCCTGCCCCTTTGGGGCATCACCCTGTTCCTTGTTTGATTCAAGATCTTTTCTTAAGGACCATGACTAACCTGTGAATATTCAAAGTCTGTATGAGCCCTGTTCTGGAAAAACTGGGCTTAATGCATGTACATAGAGTGTCGTCCAGATTAGCCTGTGCATTGTGCACAGGCTTATCAGTGATAACACTTTCCGCTGTGATGTTTTTATTTCGTTTTATGGAAGTCTCTGCTTAAAACATTATAAGGAATATTGTCTATATACTTTATTAGAACCATTGTTTGCAAATGAAAAACACGTATGTTTTCCATATATGCTTTAAAATGAATTTTAAAAAAGTCTCTGCTTATCAAAAATCCAGTTTAGACTGAAAATGTTGTTCTTGGTGAGCCTGTTAAGACTGCACAGCCTAATCTGGGACAACACTTTGCACACGTGCATTAAGCCCAGTTTTCCCAGAACAAGGCTGATATGACACAATTAATATTTCCCTCATTGTCATTTTCTCGTCTCTGTTTCAGAGAGAGAGCCGACACCACAGCAAAATCTACAGGTGAAATCACCAGGTGAGGCCCTTGATCTCATAAATGAACTTAATTTGTATCCTCTTTTAACCATTTACCACTTAGAGTCATATTTAGATGCATTTGTAGTCCTTGGAAAGTTACATTTAATTAAATACCTTTCTTACTAGATTCAGGTTTTAAAGGCTTCATTTCCAACCCCTAGATACTAGTAAGCAGCAAACAACATAAAACCTGAACAGACTGTGAGTTACTCGCAGGTTGTTCTGGTTTATGTTGGTTGCAAAAGCTTTTTTTCTTTGCGTCTTATGGGGGAAAGGGTGAAAATAAAAAAAAAACACACATGTTTATTCTTCAGGATAAGTTTGAAGTGCAAACATTTCAGCATTCTAAAATATGCATTTAATCAACAACAACAGAAACATACATTACAAACTTAACGTCCATCAATTTGATAAGATATTGAAAATAAGTGCATTTTTACATGACAATACAGTACCTTTTTATCTTGCGATACCTTCAACACCTGTATTGGATGTTTTTATAACCCCAGATTTCGTTCTTGCAATGCTTGCATTCTTAGTGTTATAAGTTATGACTTTGTATTGTTCATAACTTGTTTTAATATTTATTTCATACTATCTTTCTGAATGCTTGTACACTTTATTTTGCAAAAATAAATAAGTTATTATTACAATCTTAATCATGCATATTTCTTACACATCAAGAACTTCTGTCATTTTACCCATTCTGGTGAACCATGCTGTGTCAATAATGACATAGGGCCTTGCTCTAGGAAAACAGGGCTTAATGCAAGTGCATAAAGTGTCGTCCCAGAATAAATAGCCAATGCAGTCTCCACAGGTATATCTGAAATAAGAAGCATCACTTGCTGACTAGAATGGTGTGTTGTTGAGAAAAGACCTCCTTAAAACAAAAAAATCCAAGAAAGTGGACAGTGTTGTCCCTGATAGTCCCGGGCATTTCTAGGACAACACTTTACACACATGCATTAAGCCCCATTTTCCCGGAGCATGGTTCATTTCTTTAGGAAAGCTTGTCTTTATGAATGATCTGAGATTCTCTTGGTTGTATCCAAATTGCTGCTCTTATTCTGCTATAAATAGTGAAGGGACAATTGAAGGTCAAGAATATTCTTTTGTGCCAGAAACATACTACGGGAAAATTTGTACTTTCAATGACAGCATTTTTTTATTATTTATTATTTCAACAACTAGTTTGTGGTACCAAGATCTCCTTCTTTGGCCTATAAGTAATATTTGTTAACCCAATGTCTGCATGGCTTGTGCAAATTGTAACAACAAATATTTAACATTTCCTTGTGACTGCATGTATTTCAAGCATAATAAATAGGCAAAACTGATCCAAATTAGGAGCAAAATTATTTTAAAATGATAAGTTTGTTTTTCGAATTGACCGTGTACTTGGTCTAAAATATTGCCATGTGGGGAATAAAATGTGGATTGTATAGCTGTACTTATTATTTGAATTTGTGTTTGATCATATTACAGCATGGTATTTAAATGCTTGTTACTATTTAGCTAAGTTACTAAATAGATCAAATGAACGTTCAAATATTCCAGTGTTGTATTTGAACCAAGAAAATAATTAATTTTATCAGTGTTACATAAAGTATTCAAGAAAGAGGCCTTTGCATTTTAGTTTGTTAACGTAATTTGAGTTTGCTTAACAATAATTGCTAGTAATAATTTATGCATTGAAAAAAAACAATGAAGAAAACCTTAGACTTGAACATTCAATTTGATGATTGGTAACCTATATTGTGTTTTCTACTATATCAAGTAAAATTTGCCAGTAAAAATAATCTATAATTTTATATACTCGGAATAAAGTATGGAAAGCAACATTAAAATGATCAGTAAAAATAATCTATAATTTTATATACTCAAACTAAAGTCTGGAAAGCAACATAGAAATGACCAGTAAAAATAATCTATAATTTTATATACTCAAACTAAAGTCTGGAAAGCAACAAAGAAATGACCAGTAAAAATAATCTATAATTTTATATACTCAAAGTAAAGTCTGGAAAGCAACATAGAAATGACCAGTAAAATAATCTATAATTTTATATACTCAAAATAAAGTCTGGAAAGAAACATAGAAATGACCAGTTAAAATAATCTATAATTTTATATACTCAAAATAAAGTCTGGAAAGCAACATAGAAATGACCAGTAAAAATAATCTATAATTTTATATACTTGAAATTAAGTATGGAAAGCAACATAGAAATGACCAGTAGAAATAATCTATAATTTTATATACTCAAAATAAAGTCTGGAAAGCAACATACAAATAACCAGTAAAAATAATCTATAATTTTATATACTCAAAATAAAGTACGGAAAGCAACATAGAAATAACCAGTAAAAATAATCTATAATTTTATATACTCAAAGTAAAGTACGGAAAGCAACATAGAAATGACCAGTAAAAATAATCTATAATTTTACATACTCAAACTAAGGTCTGGAAAGCAACATAGAAATGACCAGTAGAAATAATCTATAATTTTATATACTCAAAATAAAGTCTGGAAAGCAACATACAAATAACCAGTAAAAATAATCTATAATTTTATATACTCAAAGTAAAGTACGGAAAGCAACATAGAAATAACCAGTAAAAATAATCTATAATTTTATATACTCAAAGTAAAGTACGGAAAGCAACATAGAAATGACCAGTAAAAATAATCTATAATTTTATATACTCAAACTAAGGTCTGGAAAGCAACATAGAAATGACCAGTAAAAATAATCTATAATTTTATATTCTCAAAATAAAGTCTGGAAAGCAACATAGAAATGACCAGTAAAAATAATCTATAATTTATATACTCACAATAACGTCTGGAAAGCAACATAGAAATGACCAGTAAAAATAATCTATAAGTTCAAATACTCGAACTTAAGTATGGAAAGCAACTCTCTTATGAGTGGATAATCAAACATATGACGAAACAAATACCTCCAGTAAGTAAACAGTTTTATGACAAGTTGGTTTATTGGTTGAAATTCTGTTCAAAATTTTAGACAAACCCCGTTAGTTAATAAGTCAAGTATAATACTGAAATCTACGAATATAATACGCACTTTTTTACCTGCCGATTTTTTCTTCAAGTTGGGGGTGCGTATAATATACGAGTTTAGAGCAGAACAACATTTTTCCTGTGCAAATTTTCAACTAAATCGCTGTTATTCGCTTCGCGGCAGCCATTTTGAACTACACCATTACATCAAAGGGGTGCAACAGGGTCGTGCTGTCGTTCGCCATTTGAGTCATTTGCGAAAATATTGAGAATTTGGCTTGATAAAATTCTTATTTGTGAAAATGCGAAATTCTAATAAAATTTCATTGAAAACATCCGCCATTTATATCAGACTGGTTTTCTATAGTTGTCTCTTTGTTTTAATGAAAGTGTTCGCAATTCGAACAGTTAACCCGGAAACCCGGTCTGTACCCGATTATTAGACATCGCTTGACCTCATTGTTATTGTAGTGCGCATGGTAGCTGGCCAATCAACATTGAGCTCGCTTACACATGAAATGACGTTGTCAAATGAAACGTGAGAACAGGAGGAGCTGTCGGATAATATTGGGTCATTCATGCGCAGACACTGTATACTTTGAATACACTGTTAATATCGTCGTCTGCCTACAAAATATCGACTGGACGCTAAGTCGTAAAAAGAGATTAGCAAATGAAAAAAAACAACTGACAATACCCGTAAATAAATATTTCTTAGCTGACCACTATTTATCTTTCTACCGCATATTTACCATATCTGAAGGAAAGCGTGGTAATTAAATAATTAGTTTTATGATGCTAATAGAGTCTATTACACCTGTCTGCCGATTGCCGAATTAAATTGAAAGGTGATTATTAATTAATTTGTTTTTTACTCCCAAACTAGCCTTAATGACAGCAGCGTATTTTTTTATTAAAGAGATCATGAAAAACACGAGCGGTTTAATTGTATTTAAAGTTATATTAAAGTATCAAGTTTGTAACACTTCGGAAAAGAAATTCATCTAACCAACTATAAAAACGGAAGTAACCATTATTATGACTGCTTGACCCGGATGTCAGCAAGGGGCCTGTGTGTTATCGGTAACAATCAATGGTAATATCAACAATAGACAGAGATATTTATTATGCAACTGTCATAACAACATTGTCCACTTTTATCTTGTATCTATTTTCTGCAGCAAACACATATAATACATTGTCCACTTTTATCTTTTATCTATTTTCTGCAGCAAACACTTACCAGAGCTTATCGCCCCATAAACATGGATCCAGTCGTAAGAAATGGGGGGAAATATTGCTAGAAGCACGTAGTTCACAAATGCCATGTTAGAATAAGATTGGCATACGTATTCTGCTAGTTTTACAAAGTCATGTTTGCTGTTTGGCAATGCTTGTTCTTGTTTGTCAAAATAATAGTTGGTTTGAGTGGCACAGTAGAATGTTTGTTAGAGAATGGTGAAGTTTGTAGTGGATTTCCATTATTTACACATTGTCAATTCACTTTAGAAACATAGGGTTTTGTCATTATTTGAATATGTCTACTGTGTATTAAAGCATGTTTTTTGGCATTTAATTTTACTTGTACATGTCCTGTAAATTGTCTTCGATTTGATAACTGTTGATTGTTAGTTACCTTCCATGTATTTGCAGAAAAAATGTTTAAGGCTAGTATTGTGGGTGAATAAAAAAAATATTGGTAAATTAAAGAAACAACAGTAAGCTTGTTATAATGTCTAGGGTTTCATTTTAATTTATTTTGCCAATTTCATGTTTCAATAGAGAAGCCTCTGTAGGAAAACGGGGCTTAATGAATGTGCATAAACTGTAACGTTGTCCCAGATTAGCCTGTGCAGTCCACACAGGCTAATCTGGGACAGGACGAAACTTTCCGCAATGACATGATATTCGTTTTAAAGAGACATTGTTTAAAGAAATATTTCCTTTAAGTTGAAAGTGTCATTCCTTATTAGCTTGTGCAGACTTCCAGTTTTCTCAGAGTATATGATTTTACAAGATATTTAGACATTATGCATATCTCTTTAGACACATGTCGCTCAGTGACACCACCCAAGAAGAAAGAGATTGTTAAGAAGGAAAAGAAGGAGAAGAAGCCTAAAACACCAGAACTGCCCCCTGAGCAAACGGAAGATGAGGTAATTAAAATTATGACCTTGACATTGTTGTGAAGGAAATAATGTGACCATGACATTGAACTTGCTGAGATTATGACTGTGATCTTGACATTACAGTTGCTTAGGCAATGTGACCTTGACATTACAGTTGCTTAACTAATATGACCTGACATAACAGTTGCTTAGGTAATGTGACCTGGACATAACAGTTGCTTAGGTTATGTGTCATTGACTTAACCGTTGCTTCAAACTGTTTACAACACAGTTGTTAAGGCATATTGACCTTAACATGCAGTTGATGTGTCACATTAACACAACAGTTGCTAAGAAAAGGTGACTTTGATATTGTAGTCTGTGCTTAGGTAATGTGACCAAGGCATTACATTTGTCCATATGGTAACCAAATGTGGCATAGACAGTGTTCTTGCTTTGTATAATCAGAATGACTGATTATTTGGTGATCTTGGCCTACAATGGATTCAATGAATGTTGCCATAACATAATAGTGGCAAAGAAAATGTAAGTTTGATACTAAGATATGAACCTAGTTCTTGGGAAGTGGGGTTTAATGTGTGTGCAAAGTGTCATCCCAGAAGAGCATGTTGGAAAGTGGGGTTTAATGTGTGTGCAAAGTGTCATCCCAGAAGAGCATGTTGGAAAGTGGGGTTTAATGTGTGTGCAAAGTGTCATCCCAGAAGAGCATGTTGGAAAGTGGGGTTTAATGTGTGTGCAAAATGTCATCCCAGAAGAGCATGTTGGAAAGTGGGGTTTAATGTGTGTGCAAAGTGTCATCCCAGAAGAGCATGTTGGAAAGTTGGGTTTAATGTGTGTGCAAAGAGTCATCCCAGAAGAGCATGTTGGAAAGTGGGGTTTAATGTGTGTGCAAAGTGTCATCCCAGAAGAGCATGTTGGAAAGTGGGGTTTAATGTGTGTGCAAAGTGTCATCCCAGAAGAGCTTGTTGGAAAGTGGGGTTTAATGTGTGTGCACAGTGTCACCCCAGAAGAGCATGTTTGAAAGTGGGATTTAATGTGTGTGCAAAGTGTCATCCCAGTGGGGTTTAATGTGTATACAAAGTGTCATCCCAGTGGGGTTTAATGTGTGTACAAAGTGTCATCCCAGATGAGCTTGTTCACAGGCTCATCACAGGACGACACTTTCTGCTTTTATTTTATATTTGGTTTTTAAAGGAAGCCAATTCTTTGCAAAAATCCAGTTTTATGAAAAGTGTCCTTTCTGATTAGCCTGTGCAGACTTCACAGGCTTATCTTGGACGACACTTTACACACATGCATTACACCCCATTTTCCCAGAGGGAGACTTGCATGTATTATGCTAGTTGAAAGGCATGAAGTATGGCAATACAGTTTTTTACTCCTGATGGACAGTTCAAAATTCAGAGGTGAACCTTTAACCTTTATACCTAATAATAAAATGTTCATATACAATAGTTTCTCAAGCCTTGAAATGTATGCTGAACAAATGACCTTCCCAAGCTTGCAACCACTTCCATCAAAATCTACCTTTTTGATCCTTGTTTCACTTAACGTCTGTGAGCCTCGTTCTGTGACAACTGGGCTTAATACATGTGCATAAACTGTCATACCAGATAAGCCTATGCAGTACGTACAGGCAAATCAGGGACGACACTTTCTGCATAAGCTGAATGTTCGTTTAGAAGGGGCATCTTTAAACACACTATTCCATAAAAGCTGGAAGTGTCGTCCCTGAATAGCCAGTGAGGACTGCACATGCTAATATGGGACAAAACTTTACTCATATGCAGTAAGCCCAGTTTTTCGAGAACGAAGCTCATGTGTTCCCTTGCTACCCTCTCTAAGCAGCCCTCCCCAACCCCGGTATCCAAGGCAACCACCCCCACACCCCAGCCCTCCGAGGAATTCCACTCATCAAGGGAGGCAAGCTTTATCCGGGAGCCCAGTGTACCAGAGTTACCTCCCATTGAGATCCCAGAGTTACCTGAAATCCCTGAAAAGAAGCGGGTAAGAGTGTGGACAACAAATAGAGGATATTTGTTGGATTCGGTGGATTATCCATTTTAATTCACGAGTGATCATAGATAATGATATTTTCACAAGTGGCGCAGTCACGAGTGAAATATATATTTTCTATGATCACGAGTAAATTAACATCAATATTCCAACGAATCCAACAAATCTTCGTTTTATTTTATGCTTTTTTAACAGTTTATATAATTGTTAAAGAGTTTGACTAAAGAATTTCGCTGGGATAATGACGTCATTTCGTCAAGAAATGACATCATTTCACAGTTAACAATGAAAATTATCGATAATTTTCACTGATAATTTTCACTGTTTGAAACAGTGAAATTATCAGTTTTAATTCACTGTTATTTCTCTATAAACCACCGGAAAGCATAAAATTAATATATTTAATGTTTAGTGTTAACTTATGGTATCATTCATAATGATGGTATATACAGTAGCCTTGGTTTGCATCTTCAAAGTTTGTATTATGAATTCAAAAAGCACTGTTTAGTGTCTTTGCAGGAGCTGGGTTTTTTTGCAATAAGGTGATTGCGGCATTTATGTACTCTTGGTTTATGGCTTCAAACATTTATTGTATATGAGGAAAAGATTTATGTTTAGGGAACTGCTTGAGGTGCTGTCTGTAAAGGCTAATCATTAATAGCACTCTTTGCCAAGACTAGAATTCCGCTTATAAGAGGATGTCTTTAAACGAAAACTCTCTTAACAGGGGAAAGTGTAATCCTTGATTAGCCTGTGCAGACTGGTATGGCTAATCTGAGACAATACTTAACGCACATGCATAATTATTGTGCAGTACGAGTCAAAGGTTGTGCCAAAAGCCTTTTTTTCTAAGGGTGCATCTCACATCAGTTATATCTGATTATTGTGCAGTACGAGTCAAAGGTTGTGAAGAAGGAGATGAAGCTGATAGAAGTGACCCCAGAACTTCCCCCTGAGAAGAAGAAGCTGCCCCCTCCTCCGAAAATACGACCCAGCTAGTGAGTTATGCTTAATCCCTACTTTGACAATAATGCTAAAAGTGAGATATTGCAATCAATCTAGTATCACTTATTACATAATTATATTTTTGTGCATATATATTTAGTTTAAACCTATTTAATAAGCTTGATTGCATAGAAAGCCAACAGCTTATTGAAACGCTGTCGAGTCTGTTTCCTGAGCAGAACAAGTACTTGGTGTATATGGGGAGATTTAAAGATAGCTCCCACAATAGGTATTAAATCTGTGACCGCCAAGTCACTTGGCCGACACCATATCCTCGATGCCATGGCGACCTAATGATATTTCTACTTTAACACTAATACTAGTACCGACTCGTACGATTTGTACTGAGGTAATTCAAGTTTTACTAATTACCTTTACTCATTATATTGTTATGCCTTGATAGTTAAGATCGTAGTTTAAGCTTTGGGATGTAAATTTCTAGTTTATCTTTTCCTCTACCAATTAGGCTATTCTGAAATGCTCTTTTATAATTTCAATTTATTTTATGTCCCTTTTTTGAATTTTTTTCCCAATAGTAAGAATCCTGTATTTTATTGTATCTTGATGCAGATAATATGACTTCCATGGTCAAAAAAAGTTTTTTCCAGCCTCAAACTTCTGCCCCTTAACATGTTCATTTATTATCAGCAGTCCCTTAACATGTCTGTGTTCCATTTAGTATTCCATTTACGTGTTAATTTATCTTTATTGGTTTGTTTAAGCGTTAATTTGTGATTCAACATTTTCCATTCAGCAGTCCCTTAACATGGTTATTTTCCATTCAGCAGTCCCTTAACATGTTTATTTTCCATTCAGCAATCCCTAACATGTTTATTTTCCATTCAGCAGTTCCTAACATGTTTATTTTCCATTCAGCAGTCCCTAACATGTTTATTTTCCATTCAGCAGTCCCTTAACATGTTTATTTTCCATTCAGCAGTTCCTAACATGTTTATTTTCCATTCAGCAGTCCCTAACATGTTTATTTTCCATTCAGCAGTCCCTTAACATGTTTATTTTCCATTCAGCAATCCCTAACTTGTTTATTTTCCATTTAGCAGTTCCTATTATGTTTATTTTCCATTCAGCAGTCCCTTAACATGTTTATTTTCCATTCAGCAGTCCCTTAACATGTTTATATTCCATTCAGCAGTCCCTAAACATGTTTATTTAATTCCATTTAGCAGTCCCTTAACATGTTCATTGTCCCCTACCCGTTTCACCGGAGGGGACATATGGTTTGCGCTCTGTGTGTCTGTGAGTCTGTCTGTCAGTCTGTCTGTCTGTCTGTCTGTCTGTCTGTCTGTCTGTCACACTTTTCTGGATCCTGCAATAACTTTAAAAGTTCTTCATATTTTTTCATGAAACTTTAAACATGGATAAATAACAATATGGACATTATGCACGTCATTTCATTTTGTTCCTACATCAAAACTTCTGGTTGCTATGGCAACATATAGACTAAAAATACTGCTGAAAATGGTGGTTTTCTGGATCCTGGGATAACTTTATAAGTTCTTAATATTTTTTCATGAAACTTGCAACATGGATAGATGGCAATATGGAAATTATGCACGTCATTTCATTTTGTTCCTATGTCAAAAATTGTGGTTGCTATGGCAACCAAAAAAAATTCTGAAAATGGTGGAATTTCTGACAATAGTGGAGCCGGTAGGGGACCATATTGCGTGACAATAGCCTTGTTTTCCATTCAGCAGTCCCTATTTTTATTTTCCATTCAGCAGTCCCTTAACATGGTTATTTTCCATACAGCTGTCCCCGAAACATGTATATGTCATCATTAAGATATTAAGTGAATATGGCTATATGCTACCAGCATAAAACCAGAACTGCCTGCAAGTAACGTGCTTTCTGTTCAGGTTTTATGCTATTTTGCTACTCATCAACATCTTAGAGTTGGAAATGAAGCATTTCAATCTTAAATCCAGTTATTTGATTTAATTTTCTATGGGACTAAAAATGCGTCAAAATGCATATCTGACCCAATAATGGTTAATATGTTTATTTTCCAATCAGCAAGCCGTCTCCTGCCTCGCGGAGATCCAAGGTTGCAGAAGCTCCAGTCACCATTCAGGAAGTGAGAATGCTGTCTGACCCACTGGACTTCTTGGCAAAATACTGCATAATCAAGTAAGTGAGCCTTGATTTGGGAAAAACTGGATTAAATGCATGTGCGTAAAGATTAGACTGTGCATTCCGCTTGTGCAGTTGAGAACCAACGTACTTTTAACATAAAAGCAGATACTGTCGTACCTGATTAGCCAGTGCGGACTTCATTCACAGACTTATCTGGAAAGATATTTTATGCACATTCATTCAGCCAAGTTTTCCAAGGAGGGGCTTAAAACAATGTGTTAAGACAATACAGTGCTCTCAGATAAGCTAATCTATTGCAAGTACAGCACTATCAATGCCACTGTTCTTTTTGCCTTTTTTATTTTGAATGTATACTGTTAAGGTGTTGTAAGATAATGGAGGATGGTGGCAGTCAATTGTCTAAAAAATATGATTATAGGTGCTACCTAATTTACGGGCACAAGCTTTTTAAGTTTTTTTGATAACCATGTATTTTTAATAAATATATGGACATGATTGTGCTCAAAATATTATAATTATTGCAATAATTAAGTAATGCATCCAAAAAAATCAATCTTAAAACAAGTTACATGTTCCAAGCTTAAAGATCTAGCATCTTATTTTTTTTCTAGCCACAGGAAATTATAGCTGGTTAGGTGTCTGTGGTATAGTGGATGGGGTGTCTGCCAACTGGCTTAGTCACTGGGAGGTCTCTGTATTGATCCCTTAAGTGGGAGCATTCTTTAGATAACCCTAAAGACATACTATGGCGTACCATTTGGGTTGAAAGTCAAGAAGACCTACAAGTTAGAAAGAGAAATGTACGTCGAAGTACAATAATTGTACGTCGACATAAATATAAAATACACTTTGAAGTATATATTTGTATGTCAAAGTACAATTTGTACTTCGACATACATGTTTGTACTTCTACGTACACATTTTCTGAACAGCCAATCAAAACACTAGTCTCTTGAGCTGCTTTTCCTTCAGATTTATTCATAATAAATGTTTAAAATCTCTTTTTCAATTGAGGACAAAATGAATAAAAATATCAGAATGGCAAAAAAAAACATCACATAGAAGTTTCAAGTATTTAATGCATTGAAATAGATTATATACAAATTTGAAGAAGATTCAATTGTAACCTTTTTAAAATTAAAATTATTCAGCATATTGTGAGTATTTATTGATCATGTGGGGCGGAGTATTACGACCGTCCAGCGCATTACTGTGTAGGAAATTTCCATCGGTAACCAAACAGTTACCAAGCATTAACGGGATAAATAATGTATTATAACCTCCCCGTTGGTCGTTTTTTGTGATAACCATAACTTGCATAAGTCAGAGGTTAATTCCGCCACGCCAGGTCAATAAATACGCACAATATCTATGAGTTAGCGGTCGATAGTCGCATAATTTGGTATAAATTATAATAATAATAATGTTTAATAAATACGCACAATATCTATGAGCAAGCGGTCGATAGTCGCATAATTCGGTATAAATAATAATAATAATAATGTTCAATGTCAAATATCTCTAAAAGCAACAGACGTAAGGTGTCTTCTGATTAGCTAACACTCAAGGGTCAGTGAAAATTGTATGTCGAAGTACATTTCTCGTTCTACCGAGTAGTTCTTGTAGACTTTCGACGTCATGGTACGTCATATAGACACTAAGTACTGGTCCTATCCAGGAAACAGTTTGTTTCATCAAATGTCTCAATTCAACTTGACAGCTTGCTAAAGCAGTTGCATTTAGCAAACAGTACACTGATTTAACATAATCAAAATCATGTGATGTGTCAAATCAATTTTGATTGACAAATTTGACAGGATTTTTTTTTAATCCAATAAGTTTTAGACTGTCAAATGACACACACTACGTATTGAAAGCCATACCTGGAGCATTCGTCTGTATATCACTGACTTCATCAGAAGAATGATTTCTACTGTTGGGAAACGTTAACACCACTTATTGAAAATATTTAATAAATACAGGTATCTTGCAGGTTTCTAATTTTCTTTCGCAAACTATTGTTGAATAGTTTAAATTTTGTTGCCACAAAAAAACTAGCCATTTTGTAGCAATTCTAAAATCACAGTCTAAACTGCATACACTTAGCTCTATAGTTACAATTTGAATGCAAATATTATAATGCATCATGTTATATCATCCATATCTTTTTATTTAAACATATCAATAACACATAACACAGTTCATATATAAAAAGGTATGTGGTATTGTGTGGAGATACAAAACACTTCACATCATTTATTTGCACATAAAAATAATAGTTACAAAATAAGTAAAACTAAAACACTGTCATCAACCTACATTTCAAGAATATTTACGTATATGAAATTACAAAGTGGTGTTTTTGTATTACCTTTTACAAAATTAACATTGCTGGTTTTGTACTAGCCATAAAACATTTATCATGGATTAACAAGTAACAACCAATTTATTAATTACACAATAGAACGGAAATCATATTAATTGCATTATGCATTTACTAAACAAGCTATTTAATGCTACTGTTTAGAATTACACTATCTTACTAAAAATGATCACAGGTACATCGTGCTTTTACATACTTGTGGTAAGTTTTGTATTACTTGTTTGACAATTATCGGCAAACACTTGTCGATATACAGACAAAATTTGCATGGGAACTTTCATATTTTTTCAGCATAATTGCCTTCAAATTGTTAATCTAACAACCCTTTGACATTGTTTGCACATCTGATCTTATTATACCATAGCTGATTTTCGTTTATAGATAGACATATATAGACTTTTCAAAGTTCTATAAAAGTTCACACATGTTCCATCCAAGTAAACAAACAGAACCAATAGAGATCACCACAGATAATAACTGTGTGTATAGCTTGGAAATTTCGATAGTTCAGGAATCCCTCCTTTGTTGATTTCTGTAAACCAAAACTGTCAGTTTTGCTGGATAGAATGGCTTGTATGATGCCCAGCTCTTGCCTTGGCAGAACAGCTTCTAAAAACGGAAAACCAACAAATATCTTAAAATCTGATCAATAATGCAGACAATTATAAATGTCTTGTTTTTTGTTGATTTCGAATCTGGAAGATTTTTTACATGTACGTAAGATTGTGGTACGAAAATCCAACGGTATCGGATTTTTGGGTTGTAGGCCTAAACTAATTATAGTGATATGTAACCTTTCTGGATATCGGTAAAGTGCGAGCAGACGAGGTGTAAATACGTTAAAAATTAAAGCTAAAAGACTAAAAAGTTAGATCGGAATATCTTTAAATTTGTGAATAAATGTGTTTCTGGTGGATTACGACAACTTACCAGAATATTGCTCATGATCACACGTAAAACTAATCTTTCTGAGAGCGAATGGAAAATGCGTCACAAATTCTGACAAATAAACAGTAGGGTGTCGTTATTGAAATACCGCGAGAATACTGGAAGAATAGAGATGCCGACTATATAGGGTGTCATTGTATTCAATATAGATATGACACAAATAACGGTACCAATAGATATTACACGTCAATCAAATGAGGATTGATACAATAAATATTGTTTACAAAGATATTGTATACGGATGAAGGATTCTTATTAAAAATCAGATATTATGATGAAATTAGTTACCATATGTATGCGTTTAAAAATTTAAATCTCAAGTTTTTAATCTATTACGGGAACTATTTTGCGTTTGCTTCAAACACGAGTCGAGAAGGCCACAGGTACAAACGGTCTATGGACACTTAATTACCGGTTAACGTTAGCAGAAGGATATGATTTCCGTTAAAGTTAAAGGTATGTGAAGGAGCTATACAATGCGCTTCAGAGCAAAAACAACACATGCGCCATGTCTATTTGGAGTTATATGTGCCGAAACCATGAATCGTGCACTTTTTGGAAATAATTGAACAGCTTTATGGCAATATATGTGTATAAATTATACTAAAACGCGCAACGTTGTCTGTCCCCGAGCGGGTATAATCCATTGTCAAGTCTGAGGCATGTGATTGAGTGCAACAATACACAACGGGGCATTAGCAGAATATGTGCAACATCTTTTGGTGTTATATTTTCCGATAGCGCAATGTACAATATCTAGTTGGAGTTACATGACCAACGATGTGCAACGATGTCTTACCCTCTGCCAGTATTTACCACTGTAAAGTTAAAGGCTTGTAAATAACTCACACAACACGCCTCGGCACAAAAACAACGCACGTGTAATATCTATTTGGAGTACTATTTTCAATTGCACGGGTGAAAGGCACAGAATGTGCATAATCTAGTTGGGATTTCCTAACCAGGGTGTATCGGACATATGCTAGGCGTGTGATTCCGTAAAATATTTCATTTCGGACCATTCACACCACCTGTGCTCTATCGGACTGGACTTGATTTTTTCCATAGTACAGAAAGTGCTATATCTATTTTGAGTTCTATTTATCCTCAAACGCGCAACGGTGTCTGTCCACGAGCGGGTATAAACCATCGTGCAGTCTGAGGCATGTGAATGAGTGCAACAATACGCTGCGGGGCATTAACAGAATATGGGCAACATCTTTTTGGTGTTATATGTTGCATTATATATATGGCGCGCAATGTGCAATATCTAGTTGGAATGACATGACCATGCTGCAAAGGCAGTGCATATGTACACATTTTGCTTCGATGTCCAACGATGTCTTGCTCTCTGCCAGCATTTACCACTGTAAAGTTAAAGGCTTGTAAATAACTCACACAACACGCCTTGGCGCAAAAACAACGCACGTGTAATATCTATTTGGAGTACTATTTTCAATTGCACGGGTGAATGGCACAGAATGTGCATAATCTAGTTGGGATTTCCTGACCAGGGTGTATCGGACATATGCTAGGCGTGTGATTCCGTAAAATATTTCATTTCGGACCATTCACACCACCTGTGCTCTATCGGATTGGACTTGATTGTTTCCATAGTACAGAAAGTGCTATATCTATTTTGAGTTCTATTTATCCTCAAACGCGCAACGGTGTCTGTCCACGAGCGGGTATAAACCATCGTGCAGTCTAAGGCATGTGAATAAGTGCAACAATACGCTGCGGGGCATTAACAGAATATGGGCAACATCTTTTTGGTGTTATATGTTGAGGTATATATAGCGCGCAATGTGCAATATCTAGTTGGAATTACGTGATCATGGTGGCACTTTTTATAATGGCACAGAATGTGCATAATATAGTTGGGATTTCCTGACCAGGGTGTATCGGACATATGCTAGGCGTGTGATTCCGTAAAATATTTCCTTTCGGACCATTCACATCACCTGTGCTCTATCGGATTGGACTTGATTGTTTCCATAGTACAGAAAGTGCTATATCTATTTTGAGTTCTATTTATCCTCAAACGCGCAACGGTGTCTGTCCACGAGCGGGTATAAACCATCGTGCAGTCTGAGGCATGTGAATAAGTGCAACAATACGCTGCGGGGCATTAACAGAATATGGGCAGCATCTTTTTTGGTGTTATATGTTGCGGTATATATAGCGCGCAATGTGCAATATCTAGTTGGAATTACATGACCATGGTGCAAAGGCAATGCATATGTACACATATTGCTTCGATGTCCAACGATGTCTTGCTCTCTGCCAGTATTTACCACTGTTAAGTAAAAGGCTTGTAAATAACTCACACAACACGCCTCGGTGCAAAAACAACGCACGTGTTATATCTATTTGGAGTACTATTTTCAATTGCACGGGTGAATGGCACAGAATGTGCATAATCTAGTTGGGATTTCCTGACCAGGGTGTATCGGACATATGCTAGGCGTGTGATTCCGTAAAATATTTCATTTCGGACCATTCACACCACCTGTGCTCTATCGAATTGGACTTGATTTTTTCGATAGTACAGAAAGTGCTATATCTATTTTGAGTTCTATTTATCCTCAAACGCGCAACGGTGTCTGTCCACGAGCGGGTATAAACCATCATGCAGTCTGAGGCATGTGAATGAGTGCAACAATACGCTGCGGGGCATTAACAGAATATGGGCAGCATCTTTTTTGGTGTTATATGTTGCGGTATATATAGCGCGCAATGTGCAATATCTAGTTGGAATTACATGACCATGGTGCAAAGGCAATGCATATGTACACATTTTGCTTCGATGTCCAACGATGTCTTGCTCTGTGCCAGTATTTACCACTGTTAAGTTAAAGGCTTGTAAATAACTCACACAACACGCCTCGGTGCAAAAACAACGCACGTGTTATATCTATTTGGAGTACTATTTTCAATTGCACGGGTGAATGGCACAGAATGTGCATAATCTAGTTGGGATTTCCTGACCAGGGTGTATCGGACATATGCTAGGCGTGTGATTCCGTAAAATATTTCATTTCGGACCATTCACACCACCTGTGCTCTATCGGATTGGACTTGATTTTTTCCATAGTACAGAAAGTGCTATATCTATTTTGAGTTCTATTTATCCTCAAACGCGCAACGGTGTCTTACCACGAGCGGGTATAAACCATCATGCTGTCTGAGGCATGTGAATGAGTGCAACAATACGCTGCGGGGCATTAACAGAATATGGGCAACATCTTTTTGGTGTTATATGTTGCGATATATATAGCGCGCAATGTGCAATATCTAGTTGGAATTATATAACCATGGTGCAAAGGCAATGCATATGTACATATTTTGCTTCGATGTCCAACGATGTCTTGCTCTCTGCCAGTATTTACCACTGTAAAGTTAAAGGCTTGTAAATAACTCACACAACACGCCTTGGCGCAAAAACAACGCACGTGTAATATCTATTTGGAGTACTATTTTCAATTGCACGGGTGAATGGCACAGAATGTGCATAATATAGTTGGGATTTCCTGACCAGGGTGTATCGGACATATGCTAGGCGTGTGATTCCGTAAAATATTTCCTTTCGGACCATTCACATCACCTGTGCTCTATCGGATTGGACTTGATTTTTTCCATAGTACAGAAAGTGCTATATCTATTTTGAGTTCTATTTATCCTCAAACGCGCAACGGTGTCTGTCCACGAGCGGGTATAAACCATCGTGCAGTCTGAGGCATGTGAATAAGTGCAACAATACGCTGCGGGGCATTAACAGAATATGGGCAGCATCTTTTTTGGTGTTATATGTTGCGGTATATATAGCGCGCAATGTGCAATATCTAGTTGGAATTACATGACCATGGTGCAAAGGCAATGCATATGTACACATTTTGCTTCGATGTCCAACGATGTCTTGCTCTCTGCCAGTATTTACCACTGTAAAGTTAAAGGCTTGTAAATAACTCACACAACACGCCTTGGCGCAAAAACAACGCACGTGTAATATCTAATTGGAGTACTATTTTCAATTGCACGGGTGAATGGCACAGAATGTGCATAATCTAGTTGGGATTTCCTGACCAGGGTGTATCGGACATATGCTAGGCGTGTGATTCCGTAAAATATTTCATTTCGGACCATTCACACCACCTGTGCTCTATCGGATTGGACTTGATTTTTTCCATAGTACAGAAAGTGCTATATCTATTTTGAGTTCTATTTATCCTCAAACGCGCAACGGTGTCTGTCCACGAGCGGGTATAAACCATCATGCAGTCTGAGGCATGTGAATGAGTGCAACAATACGCTGCGGGGCATTAACAGAATATGGGCAACATCTTTTTGGTGTTATATGTTGCGATATATATAGCGCGCAATGTGCAATATCTAGTTGGAATTATATAACCATGGTGCAAAGGCAATGCATATGTACATATTTTGCTTCGATGTCCAACGATGTCTTGCTCTCTGCCAGTATTTACCACTGTAAAGTTAAAGGCTTGTAAATAACTCACACAACACGCCTTGGCGCAAAAACAACGCACGTGTAATATCTATTTGGAGTACTATTTTCAATTGCACGGGTGAATGGCACAGAATGTGCATAATCTAGTTGGGATTTCCTGACCAGGGTGTATCGGACATATGCTAGGCGTGTGATTCCGTAAAATATTTCATTTCGGACCATTCACACCACCTGTGCTCTATCGGATTGGACTTGATTTTTTCCATAGTACAGAAAGTGCTATATCTATTTTGAGTTCTATTTATCCTCAAACGCGCAACGGTGTCTGTCCACGAGCGGGTATAAACCATCATGCAGTCTGAGGCATGTGAATGAGTGCAACAATACGCTGCGGGGCATTAACAGAATATGGGCAACATCTTTTTGGTGTTATATGTTGCGATATATATAGCGCGCAATGTGCAATATCTAGTTGGAATTATATAACAATGGTGCAAAGGCAATGCATATGTACATATTTTGCTTCGATGTCCAACGATGTCTTGCTCTCTGCCAGTATTTACCACTGTAAAGTTAAAGGCTTGTAAATAACTCACACAACACGCCTTGGCGCAAAAACAACGCACGTGTAATATCTATTTGGAGTACTATTTTCAATTGCACGGGTGAATGGCACAGAATGTGCATAATCTAGTTGGGATTTCCTGACCAGGGTGTATCGGACATATGCTAGGCGTGTGATTCCGTAAAATATTTCATTTCGGACCATTCACACCACCTGTGCTCTATCGGATTGGACTTGATTTTTTCCATAGTACAGAAAGTGCTATATCTATTTTGAGTTCTATTTATCCTCAAACGCGCAACGGTGTCTGTCCACGAGCGGGTATAAACCATCATGCAGTCTGAGGCATGTGAATGAGTGCAACAATACGCTGCGGGGCATTAACAGAATATGGGCAACATCTTTTTGGTGTTATATGTTGCGATATATATAGCGCGCAATGTGCAATATCTAGTTGGAATTATATAACCATGGTGCAAAGGCAATGCATATGTACATATTTTGCTTCGATGTCCAACGATGTCTTGCTCTCTGCCAGTATTTACCACTGTAAAGTTAAAGGCTTGTAAATAACTCACACAACACGCCTTGGCGCAAAAACAACGCACGTGTAATATCTATTTGGAGTACTATTTTCAATTGCACGGGTGAATGGCACAGAATGTGCATAATCTAGTTGGGATTTCCTGAACAGGGTGTATCGGACATATGCTAGGCTCACCAGATTCGCTGAGTACTTTTGAGAATCTCGCCACGCAATAATCATTACTGTCAAAGCTATTACAATCGATATCATCGATAATACTGTTTAACCTATGTGAATTTGAGATTAATTTTTGTCGAAATTCGTCACGATTCTGATCCAACCAACTAATACGTGTTGTACTAGATTCATTTAACACTTCTCGATAATGCAGTATTACACTTGATATTAAATAGCAGTGGACCATGATCTGACCATACTGAATAAGAGTCAACGTTAAAACGTGTTATCAGATTAAAGTTTTCTTCACGTGGTAACACGTATTCAATGACACTAGAACCACGTGGATCCATGAACTTAAAAGCTCCTAAACTATCCATTGTTTAACCTACCGTTAGCTATTCTCGATGAGAGCGATATGCACATGTCAAGCTTCTTACCAAAATAATTAGTTTTTGATTCCATTGAATTCCGGGTAAGTTGAGAGTCACTTGCGTAAGACTGGTCATTTATGGGATTAATTGTGAGGTCCCAAACAATAAAATCTCGCTTATTTCCTACTCGAGCGTTCCAATCGCCGGCTAAAAAAACTTTGCCATTTGTTTGAAATTGATTTATATTTTTTGTGAAATATCAAATAAATTAACATTTCAAATATTATTAATAGGGAATAGCTAATGCCAGATGTACACACTAGCCAGGGAAATATCGTCCGTTAAACTAAAAAAATACCTTATCTAATTTAAACCACGCAATAGCATCATGATAACTTTTTACAAAAGAAATTCCCTCGCAAAGGATTGCTAAACATTAATTGCTATTCCGCCACTACATCGTTTAGATTTTTTATTCTGAAATTCCCTGTTAAAAAGTTAACATTCATGACCAACGATGTCATAAGAAGAATAGTTATTTGGCCATGTTTCAAACAATAAAATAATTATAAAATTTACGAATATAGTTTACAAAGTCGTCATCACTAAGTTAAATATTTGTAAGTTCTTGAACGTTCCAAGAGAGTAATTTTATGTTAGCCTCCGGAAGCCCCTACTTGGTGCTACCGCTGCTACCGCTGCTATTATTCGTTGTTGCGCTGTCAGGCCGCACCGGAACACCGTCTATGCACAGGGTGTCATAGCTGAGACAAGCATCTCTTGCCATCAGCGCGAGCTTTCCGGAAGGCAGGCATTAAGCTTCTGCGTCGGTCGGCAACGTCCTTTGGAAACTGTTCACTCACATAGTAATTGGTTTCCCTAAGGTTCCGGCTAGATTTTCGCACGTTTTCTCGGTCATTGACTAGTGAGAGTTTGGCGCCAATTGAACGTGGATGTGATCGGTTCCCGCCAATACGATGTACTCGCTCAAAACCAGGTATGTATATATACTAATATACCTACCTGCTCAAATAATTTTTGTAGGTTTTCAGTCATAAAAGAACGAAGTATTCGTTAAGTATCGTCGGGTGTTTCAGACGGACGGTAACTTATGCCGATGACTATTAAATTGTTCCGCATTGATGCGCCTGCATGTAATTTTAAGGACTGCGTGAATTCTGATTTATGTTGTTATTTTGGAATGGCGCTCTGTGATTCTGCCACTGCGAGTTTAAGCAGCGAAACGTTGTCCGCGATCTTATGCAGCTTTTCAGTCAGAATTGTGTTGGTGTCTGGTACAACATTCCAAAGTTTGCACAGATCTGACTTTACACCATTTACTTTTTTCTCAAGTTTCTCTAATGTTTCTTACTTTTTGTTTATGACCGAAAATTAAATGTTCATCGCCTTTTCCATGGATACTATGAAACTCTTATTACAGAGTTGGTGGGTGGCTGACCTGTGATATGATGCGTCTCTCTGTTCCATTTCCGGCCTCTCCTGCACTTGGTGCGAACACCGAGTTATCCATGACAGGGTCACTGAATAACACGGAATGAGCACCATGGATAGCGTCACTCACTTTGCAATTAACACTGCCTATTTCCCTCACTACACTCTTTGTTGACTCATTCGACCCACCAGAAATACCCTTGTTTTTGGCAATACCCTTGTTTTGGGCAGCTATCTTCTGTTCCTTTTTAGTTGGTCGCGTTAGCGGCCGAATGAATTTACAGACCATGTTTTGCAATCAGTATGTGCTTGGAAGCCTAAGCTACGCTAACGCTAAGAAGCGCAACTCACTATGCTAGGAACGATTACAGCTGCCTATCTGCACTGCAGACGACATATGCTAAGGAGCGTCTGTTCTACTAAACTGCAGTGACTGTATTTACCAGCTTGTAAGATGTAATTGGCCAGTCTAGTGGTTACCATTGAAATCTGTACATATCGGCTGCTTTCAGGGAAAACGGTGCTTAATGCATGTAAAACAAGATTAGCCTGTGCACACTGATGAGCCTGTGGAATGCGCACAAGCTAATCAAGGACGACAACAGCGAACTATTTCAGTGCCTTCGGCGCTTTGATTTGGTCCATTGCTACTACTAGAGTTGTTAATACTGTTTTTACGTTTTTGTGCTTTTCCCATGGACTGTTCTGTAAAATAAGCTGATAATTGCAATACGCTTGTTTGAATCTAGAGGTGTGTAAGTGTAAAAATTATACGCAATGTGCGACGTTGCCTCTCCCAGGGCGAGTATGATGATTCGCGAATGAGTGCGATCAGAAAATACAACATATCACAATTAATTACATTAAGATGAAAAAAAAAACGATACACGGATGCCTGGCACCGTAACATAAGTAATTTGAAAATCAAGTTAAGAATGACGATATCACTGCGTGAACCAAAAACATTGTAATAATTTTTTTTTCATTGAATTGTCAACGTTATAAAAATACTTTTTTTTATCTTGATATCAGCACCTCGATTATCACATGCGACACACAATACTACTGTGGTTGTTATTTATATCAAGGAGGATTAAAATACGACCATGTATAGCGACGCTATATGGTGGACAAAAACCACTGATGATGACATTTAATTTTACATCGATTTTTGTCAAAGTTCAAAAGCAACGTTTATCTGTATCATCATGCGTCTTTCACGAGACATATTATTCACTTGTGGGTATTACTCTCGCCAAGTATTATTAAAATCCCGACCATGTATGGTGTTGTTATTTTGCGGACATGAACCCCGGTGTTGATTCGGACTTATTAGTTATGTTTGTCACAGTGCAAAAACACCATTGGACCTTGATCTTCAGGACTTGACAGAACAGAACAGACCAGTTAATGGAGTAAATCAAGGCCTCCGGCCCATAATACATAGCATAATGACATAATGCAATACAATTTAAGAGTTGTGCCCATTATATATAACACAATAACATCAAAATTAATTATAGTTTCAAAAGTTGTGTAATTTTAAATTTCAAAAGTCGAATGGCAGGCTTGTCGGATCTCCTAAGACATAAGACCCGTTTTCGCAATACGTGGCTCAGTTTTAAAAGCACGTCCAATAACATGACGAAAGTATTGGCATAAATGAAAAAAGTCTTGATATCAATTACAAAGATTATGAAAAATAAGAGAACAAGTTGGAACTCGGAACTCCTAAGACATAAGACCCGTTTTCGCAATACTTGGCTCAGTTTTAAAAGCACGCCCAATAACATGACAACAGTATTGGTATAAATGAAAAAGAAATGTCTTGATAACAATTACAAAGATTATGAAATAAAAGAAGACATCAGCATTACGAGTCTTTTACGCGACAACCATTTATATTGTGTATAGTGAAGTTATTTAGCGTTCACGAACAACTGAAAAACTTAGTATTTTATATTGTTTTTTGTGAAAGTTCAATAGCACCGTTTGAGCTTCACATCAGCATCTTGAGCCTTTTGCGCATCACATCATACTTGTGGCTATTAGTTATGACAAGTATTATAAAAATCCAAACATGTTTAGCAAAGTTATTTAGTGGAAACAAAACACTGTGATGATCACATTGTTACATTGTGTTTTTTTTGTCAAAGTTCCAAAGCACCTTTTTACCTTGACCTTGACATCAGCATCTCGATTCTTTCACGTGACATATCAAACGACATGTATTGTGTTTTTTTCTTATGCCAATTGTCATTAAAATGGACCATGCACGGCAAAATGATTTATTGGACACCAAACACTGTCATAATTAGGTATTTACATTGATTATTGTCAAAGTTATATAGCACCGTTTGACCTTGACATCTGGCTGTTGAGTATTTCACATATACTCTTGTGGTTAATACTCATGCCAAGTAATATTTTAATCCGACCATACATAGCAAAATAATTGAGCGGACACGAAACCTTTGCATTTTTTAGAACATAGTTTATTAAACAATCCATCCAGAAAGCCAAAAGCCCAAGTGGACAAATCAAGCATACATGATACAGTGTTTCCACAATACACAGTTTATGATTATACAAAATAAAGTTATGCAAAGAAATAAAATCGTTTGGTTACAACGGTGCCTACATGAATTATTATACATTATGAGTTATTATACATTACACTAGAACATAAATAATTATCGAAAGTATACATGTAATTAAATATATCCTAAGTGCGTCAGAGTGTATGAGGCTAATAAACTCAATTTAATGCAATATACAAACAAGGGCTGTTTGTAAAACATGCATGCCCCCCATATGGGCTGTCCGTTGTAGTGGCAGCCATTGTGTGTATACGATTTTTGTCACCGTGACCTTGACCTTTGACCTAGTGACCTAAAAATCAATAGGGGTCATCTGCGAGTCACGATCAATGTACCTATGAAGTGTCATGATCCTAGGCAAAAGCGTACTTGAGTTATCATCCGAAAATCATTTTACTATTTCGGGTCACCGTGACCTTGACCTTTGACCTAGTGACCTCAAAATCAATAGGGGTCATCTGCAAGTCATGATCAATCTACCCATGAAGTTTCATGATCCTAGGCATAAGCGTTCTTCAGTTATCATCCGGAAACCATGTTACTATTTCGGGTCACCGTGACCTTGACCTTGTGACCTGAAAATCAATAGGGGTCATCTGCGAGTCATGATCAATGTACCTATGAAGTTTCAAGATCCTAGGCCCAAGCGTTATTGAGTTATCATCCGGAAACCACCTGGTATACGGACCGACCGACCGACAGACATAATAGTTGTAAATCAGTGCATAACAGTTCTAAAAATGCAGCCATATTGTCGTAGAATACATCTAGGAACAGACACGATACTATAATATAACCTTCATTAAAAAGATAATAATGGCAATTGATTAAATACATTCAAATACAGTTTTGACAGTCCATTAAAGGCGACCGTTAAAACACAAAGACAGATTAAAAAACACGTGAATAAAAACACGTTACATATGCGGTACTATCCCAACAATTAATATGCAGTACATAATAAATGCAATTAAAGTTACAACAAGATATATACCGCACAAAACATTTCAGAATAAATCAAATTGATGACACATGTATTATGCGTTCGAACCTTAAAAGAGTGATAAATATAACAGCTTAATTTTTTTATTAATAGTTCATTATTTGATGTTATTAGCTCTATTAGCTCGATAAATTTGTACATGTTTGGTCGTTGTCTGTAATACAATGGAATATATTTTGATCTCAGTTCAGTATATATTGTACATTCAAGAATAAAATGAAACTCTTTTTCGAGTTAATTACAAACAGTACACTTTCTTTGATCTAATGGAATTGGTGTAGGTCTAGCCCATCTGCCTGACTCGATATTTAATCTATGTGATGACATACGTAATTTTGATAAATTTACTCGAAACTTGTTGACATTGCATATACATGTATTCAGGTACGGTTGAAATTGAAAAACGAGATATGTTTATAAAAATTTGCCCTAGTAGAAGTATGAAGTCGCTCATTCCAATTCTGTACAAACATGTCGCTCTATCTTTGTCTTACGACTGATACAAACATATTTTATTTCCAACATCTTGAAAAAACCAAGCATCATAAAATCCCAAATTACTTAGTAGATCCCTTAATAGCGTGCACCAATTTTTCTTGGTAGGACACTCAATACTATCATCTAATAAAGTCAAATAAACTTTTTTGTTAAATTAATTTGCTTAACATAATTCACACAAAACACAAACACGCGAACAGGAAACACTTGCAATTTATCGCACACCCATACACACAAATGCACACATACCGACAAATTAAGTG
This sequence comes from Dreissena polymorpha, assembly GCF_020536995.1. Lineage (NCBI taxonomy): Eukaryota > Metazoa > Mollusca > Bivalvia > Myida > Dreissenidae > Dreissena > Dreissena polymorpha. The sequence goes on along the minus strand of NC_068368.1, from coordinate 35,194,176 downwards.
CTTAAGGTTTGTGTTTTTTTTTCCATAGAACCAGAGGTTGTGTTCACAAAACAACATTGATAGATTATCATGTAATATACAGAACATAATTTTATTACACATAAACTTTACAGTTTCTAGTGTTAAACAAAGCGATTATACAAAATACATGAATACATATAGTTTGTCGTTTTTTTTCTAACAGAAATATCATAATTTGGTTATGGATAGACTTTACAGATATTTTAGACAAACATGATAACAGTGTATCTAGCTATATATGGAACTGCTTTAATACCGTATGTTGTTGTATCAGTAAAATAATTCAATATCTGTTTAGAGAACAAAACTTAATACAACTTGAATCACAATAAAATGTTAGTAGTATATAGAATACCGAATTTTTATGTCTACTTAATGTTAATGCAACAACTACATCAGCATACAATCATTACAGAACAGAACATAATTTTATTACACATAAACTTTACAGTTTCTAGTGTTAAACAAAAACAATAATGCAAAATGCTTGAATACAGTAAGTGGATTTAGCAGACATGTTATAAAATAGTTATGAATGAACTTTACAGATAATTGAACAAAACTTGTTTTAAATCACATGTTTACAGTGTATATTGCTACATATGGATGCTTTTCACTCGCGTTATAACTGTTAAGGTGAAACCTTAATTGTATTTTGAAGGAGCATAGAATATAACAGTGAGCATCCAAACCACATAAAATTTAAGTAGCAACGGCACTATTACAAATTATAGTTGAAAGTGTATGAAAATTAAAATATAAACATAAACATATTTCGAAATATAACAATAATTATACTTTGTAATATACACAACTATACAACCATTGTTTCATTTAACTATCATTAATAACAGATACTTACAAATGTTATATGTAAGAGTTTTCAATATACCTAATATGTCAGACTGCCTATTTGGAACACAAAAATAGAATCACACATAATAAAATGTAGTATTTAATTGAATCTCTGTACAAACGAGACAGTAACATGTCATGTCCAAAAGAAATAGAGCATCAGTTACAACCTTTAAAAGAACAGATATTCATTCTACCCAGATACATTCTTAGACATTATTACTACTGAAAAATATTAAGAAATAGATATAAAAAATACTTATCACAAGGGAAGAACATATGAAGTTGATTTAATAGTAACCATATCATGCCTATTTGAAACAAAACAAGGAAAACAATTGTCAGAAAACCAAGTTGTAAATTACAAAAAAGTATGATAAAAGGTGATATGGGATTTACAATTAATATTTAATTAAAACAAGCCGTCAGAGATGGGTGAAGCTCCCCAAAGTTTTTTTTGGTCACAATATTGCACTATATATTCAGATAAAAGGAAACATCTTGAGGGGCATAACTTTGGACAAAATAATAGGATGGATGGTTTAGCAACTTAACAATTTCAAAGGGCCATGAGTCTCTAAATAAATCATCTAACCAGAACCCACAAATAACACGCACATCTCTTCAAGGCAGTTAAGCTTCCCATAAAACTTCATTGAATTCAAGTTATTAGTTGGGGATAAATAGCCCAGACAAGAATTGCACTATATGTACAGTATATTGAAAATTTCAAAGGGCCATAACTCTGTGAAAAATCATCCGAACATAACTTGCTGATAATATGCACATGTCCTGTTGGTAGTGAAGCTTCCCATAAAGTTTCATTCAATTGCAGACATTAGTTGCTAAAATAGCCCGAACAAGAATGCACAATATGTACAGTTAATGGAAAATTTCAATGGGCCATAACTCTGTGAAAAATCATCCGACCATAACTGGCTGATAACATGCACATCTCCTCTTGGTAGTGAAGCTTCCCATAAAGTTTCATTGAATTCCCGTAATAAGTTGCTGAGAAAAAGCTCAGACAAGAATTTTTTAGAGGAGCATAAAAATGATTCAAATATGAAATTTCTTTGTGTTATATACCTCATTATAAACTTCCTATTTTAAAACAAATCAATAGGCAACCGTGAGGCAAACACGAAGGTATTATAAAATGACAGCATATTTTTTTTATTGAAGTTTCTCTCTGTGAAGACAACAGACTATGAATTATTGTATATGGTTTCTTAGTCTGATTTTTTTTTATCCCTGAATTATAAAAAAACAACACATTTAGTTCTGATCACCTTTGAATAAGATGCATTTTTAATTTGAGAAGACATGCTTCGCACAATTATAAGGCAACTTTTAAACAAATGCAAAGCACAAGATACACGTCGTTATAAACTTGTGTGTTTAAATTGTTCACTCTGGTCAAACTTTATGTTCAAATAATTATTTTTATCAATTTTACAAGTCTAAACTAGTTTTTTTGTCATAAAAGCAAATGTAAAGAATGCTTCATTAATTTGTAATGCAATGAAGACTAGTTTTCTTATGACATATCACATATACCTAAAGCTACCGTATAGGGAGAAATAATTACTTTTGACAACTTTCAAATTCGAATAAATGACAATCGAATGTTATTAAACAATGTTTCTGAAACAAGTTATGTATTAATTTTTAAACAATTTGCAAAGAGATGTCATATTAATTCATCAATTTTACCAACAAAAAAAATACCTTGACCTTACACAACTCAAAGTGTGTAGATCCTTGAGATACACATGCATGCTATATATGAAGTTGCTACCTTTAATATTGCAAAAGTTATTGCAAATGTTAAGGTTTGCACAAACAAACAAACCAACAGACAGGGCATTATGTAAACTACCTCATTAAATTAATTGTATTTTTTTAAAGAAAATTTTTGCTTCCAATGCTGGATGCATATTTCCTCATCAACTGTGTCCGCTTTGACTCACCTGAAAAATATATAAAGATGCATATTAAATATTGGATCTGTCATCTTTACACATATACTCTGGGCTGGTTTTCTAAAAGTTTCTAAGATAATTCTTAAACAAATTGTTCTAAGATTTAAAGTTTTGATTAACTCTTCTTTTCATGAATCTTCAACACAATATGAAATTCAAAATCCATGCATATTTGTATGATTGTTTCAATGTAAAAACAATATGTCAAGGGACATGGGAAATATTTGGGATAGTACGCAAACATTTGCACGCTCACGCTAACACTCATGTCGACACCGGTGTGAGAAGGATAGCTCAACTATATATATTTCATATATATAAGTCGAGTTATAAATGAAACAAATTAAATTAACTAGAATCACATTCATTGCCTTTTAAGCTAAGATCATGCATACCAATGTACATATTTTATAAGGCAAAGAGAAGACACATAAGGTTAACCATAGTCATAAGCTCACATCAGGGACATATTTTGCATGTCAGTATCTATGTTGACACTGCTGTAGTAATTGCTGCTATACAACATGTATTAAGCACAGCTTTTGCATTTACTTTTGTAGAAGGGCATGGATCGTATGACATAGTGTGTTTACAAAAATGTTGTGGAAATTTTTATATTTCTTAAGTAACACAAAGTATCTGAATAAGCAAAGATAAATGTTTTTATTATATATTATTATACATATATTATATTTAAGATACATTGACGAATATTGTGTAAAAATTGTTAGTGATGAAAACAATACATCTTTCTTCATAGGTAACTAGATCTGTAGACAAAAACAAAAAATACAATTTTTGTGGAAACTTACTATTTATCCTTCGCAAGATAAGCTTTTAGGTTGGGATCTTTAACTCCCCGCAACTGTTTTACGACAGAATAGTATGGTTCACTGAAATTAAAAAAAGAAGCAAATTGTGATTTGATTTTATTAAAAATAAATTTATGTAACTATGTAGGTTTGAACATAGACAAGTAACTGTTGCCCACAAACATATAAACTGCATTCTCTGCAAGTGATGACATATTTAAAGTGTTAATAGTTATAAATGCCAATTAAGAGAATGTGGAGTGGTTATTATGTCCCCCACTCTATAGTGGGGGACATATTGTTTTTGCCCTGTCTGTTGGTCTGTCTGTCTGTCTGTCTGTTGGTTGGTTTGTTTGTTGGTTTGATTGTATGTTGTGTCAAACTTTACAATTTGCAATAACTTTTGCAATATTGAAGATAGCAACTTGATATTTGGCATGTATGTGTATCTCATGGAGCTGCAAATTTTGAGTGGTGAAAGGTCAAAGTCAGGTCATTCTTCAATGTCAAACTGGTCGAATATATAGCTTCAAATCGGCGCAGTAGGGGAAATAGTTTTTCTGACAAACATATTACTTGTTTTGTTTAGCTCACAGAATATTAATTTATACCACCTAAATGGAAGTCAACTAGAAGAACAATATCCATAGGCCTCTGCGCTCTGAGTTTGATCATTACCTTTCGGATAGGTAGTCATGCAATCTCCAAAATAACAGAAACAGTCAGGACATGCATTTGCATGAGTACACATATTTTTTTTTACAATTTTGAACCCTTTGTACAACTTATTAACAAATGTATAGTTAATAATTAAAATGATAATTAATATGAGTTATATATTATACACGCTTCAAATCTGGCTCTATATATGAATGCATACAAGCTTTGTGAAAATAAAACAAGATTGCCAAACTGTCACAAGATACGCCTATTTGAAGGTTTTGAACAACGTGATAACTTTACCATGACCCATATTTTAACTTGACCTACATGCACAAATCATAAAGACACAATTTCTGACCAAATTTGGTGAAGATCATATGAAAACTTCTTCAATTAGATAACGGACACCATGCTAAACCCTTGAAATGCGCTATGTGACCCCGTGACCCAGTTTTTGACTCGACATGACCCATATTCTAACTTGACCTAGATATTTTCTAGATACATCTTCTGATCAAGTTGAATTAAAGAGCGGACACTACTGTGGACGCCGCCCGCCAAAAGTGAAACTATAAAACGTCCCGTTTTAAAAAACGGGCGTATGAAAATTAAAAGTGAACCTTTGTAATATTATTGAAGTCGTGCCAATCCTTTACCTTGGTCATTCACACTAAATAATGGATGGTTTTATTACAATATTTAATTTTGGTGTACATTAACTAAAGCAGGTAACTCTTCCTTTAAGCATTCAATATTGACGGTTACACAAATGCTATTCACCGAACTAATGTACATTTCAAAACAAGCATTAAATATAAGGTATGAAAGTCAAAATTGTCATTTAAATGGCTCAAACGTATTTTAAGCATACTTTTATCATAATCTGTTCTTTTATATACATGTACATAACCATACAATTGGCACCATGAACCCAAGAACAAGCTAGGTCCGAAATAAATGAATAAATGTAAACGTTTTTATCTCAATTAATTCACAAAGTATTTTGAACAGTTAACCCACTATATTTACCTTAAAATCCCGAACCAAGATGCCATATAATATTTATTGTGTGAAGTTTCTGTACAATAGGTCAATAAGATTTTGAAGAAGAGGTTGGTAAACAAAATATATCAATATACAAATCCATGTAAAACAGCGTTTTTTTAAAATAGGTTTTGGTAAGTGAAAAAAACAACAAAAAACAATACCTTGTGTGAACATGATGCGCACTTGTACTTTTCTGGTTCCACTGACTCACCAACACATTCCGGATGGAACCATTTAAAGCATCCTTCACACTGCCAGTACTCTCTGGGAAGCACATTCAAAAGATACACTTAGCATCAGCAACACATTAAACATCTCAGCACATCCCACTTAACTTACCTAAACGCAGATTTCGAAACCTAAACACAAACCCTTAGTTCAAGGTCAAGGTCACAGGGGTCAAAATTTGTGTGCGTATGGAAAGGCCCTGCCCATATGCCCATGCAGACCAAATATGAAGGTAACATCTCAAGGGACATATAAATAATGAGCATTTTCCCAAACCTAAACCCAAAGTGTGACGGAAAGACGGACAGACAGACAGACGGACAGTCCAATCACTATATGCCCTCCTACCGGGGGCATAAAAACCAGTTCAGACATATAACAACATTCAACCTTTGAAGTAGACAAGCAATTTTAAGTGTAGGCAAATTTGTAGCATTTATTCAAAGTTTGACCTTGAACAAGCACGGTGTGTTAATTGCAACTTGATTTCTCTTGAAGGTGAACATAAGGGAAAAATGCTTTTGAATCCCTTGATTCGTTGCAAAGGAGTGACAAATTTTGAGAAAGGGAGACCAATTGTCAAGAGAAAATGATTCCTGTATAGCCAACATTTTCAGAAACGGAAGGACAATTTACAATATATTTTGGTGTTTAAGTTTCATGTAGAGGTAACTATTTTGTTATTGTTTAATTAATAGTTTAACTTGCTTTAGGACAAATTAATGAAACCTTGCATACCTTCCATCATCCGGCATGTTGCACAGACAATGAGTTTCTCTGACTCTTAGGTTAATAATAAATAATGGACTCTCTGCGAAAAGGTGCCTAAATGAAGAAAACATTGAAATCAGTACAATAAATAACAAGAAAATTCAATCATGGGGTTGGTATTCCCCATCCTAATGAAAAATCCTATCAGGCCCCTCAATCGGTCAAATCCACGGCCGAAATTCGGCCGCATTCTCCCCCCTGAAAAGTATACTTTTCCCCCTTTTTGGGAGAAAAATTCCCCCTAAAAAAAAAAGATAGATGTGTCTCATGATTATTATATCTCAATTCTATTTTAATTTAATCTTGTCAAACATACTTTATTATTAAAAAAGCAATGAATATAGTGCAAACCTGTACAAATGTTATAATTAGAGAGTAAGTAAAAAATCCCCCCAAAAGGTAAACGCTGCGAAAATTCCCCCTGGTATGGGTAGGGACCCGCTTCCCCTAAAATGGATTGAGGGCCCTGCCTATCAATAAAGGGTACAATTCTTAACTGACCAAGCCATCCTGACAAAATGTATGTAACAACTGTATAAATAATAAACACTTGATGTTAATATAATAATAAAAATTGAATTCCAAACAATAACCCAGGCGGGAAAAACTCAATTACAATCAATTAAGGATCGAAAGATTTAAAGCTGATCCAAACAAAATATGGAAGTGAACAACCACAATTTGAAACAAAACATTTTAGTTACATGATATTTCACACAATAGTTAATTTACTAACAGCTTATTGCAGACATAATATTTAACAAGCAATGTGTTTGTGAAACATAATGTCCCCATATATTTGACCTTTGACCTTGAAGGATGACCATGACCTTCACCTTTCACCACTCAAAATGTACAGATCCATGAGATACACATGCATGCAAAATATCAAATTGCAATCTTCAATGTTGCAAAAGTAGGCATTAAATAAGCGATTTTGACCCATATATTTGTCCTTTGACCTTGACTGCCAAATATTAATTAGCTAGCTTCATTATGGCAAATGTAAATGTTTGACGCAAACACACAAACAAAAAAACAGACAGGTCAACAACAATATGTCCCCCACTATAGTGGTGGGGGACATAAACAAATAAATGAGAATATTTATTTACTTGCATACCAAGTAGATACTGACATAATATATGCATGCACCCTCGGTAGTAAGATGATTTTTATATGAAATTCCATGCAATAACTACAATGTACTCATAAACAGCACACATAATTCCTTTAATTTGAATTAATTAAAGGGGCATAAATAAGGAGTTACCTAGTATGCCCAAAAAATTTGAACAATCAACATGCTGACACATTTATTTAAAATTCCAAGAAATTGCATGAAATAGTTGCTGAAAAACAGGTCCAGATAGAAAAATGTGACAGACAGAAGTATGGAATGACAATTTTTTTTTTCTCTCCGCCTCAGAGAAATTAACTCACCTTCACTTTATTATAACACATTTTATTATGGTATATATAATTACTTACTGCATATTTAGGAACCTGATAAACAAATTCAGGCTTTTTCCGCTCCATTTTGGGAATACGCCACACTGGAATTTTGGGAATTTCGCGTCGTGAAAACCCCCATTTTGGGAAATAAATTATTCGCAAAATTGGCTCAATTGGGAAAAATGATCGCATGTAAATAGTGTTTCTTATATTTCAAAGAAGCCGTTAACTGGTAAATAACGACTATTTTGATAACTTATTATTAAAATTTAACAAAGTATTATGGACGTGTGAGATAAGTGCAGGTTTTTTAATCTGAATTTGGGGAAAATGCCTGGCCTTTTTTGAGGTGAAAAAAATCGTGTGAAGCGCCGGATTTTGAGGAAAATAAGGAAAGTCTTAAATAATCATTAACATATTTTACAGTTTTTAAAACAAATTCAAGGAAACAGATAATTTAATTATGCAACACTTTCTATTTTCTACACCGGATCAGGTAAACTTATATATTTTAAGTAAAAAAAAAAAAAAAAAAAAAATATTTTTTTTTTATTTTTTTTTGGAATTGGGAATTTTTTTTTTGTTTGGGAAAAAAACAACCAGATTTGCATTGGGAATGGGGCCGAATTTCGGACCCGTAGCATAGGGCGGAAAAAGCCTGAAATTACCTTTATTTAGTTGTTATGGATTCGTTACACTTTGATGACCTTGATTTAATTCTAAATTATTTTGTGAATTATTTTCTACATCACATTCATTGATTAAAAGCATCAAAGAACCAGTATGACGTCAAGTACATTGCTGCCAGTGAAAGAGTGACAAGCTAATATAAATACACTAAAATTAATTTCCCTAAAACATTATGTTTACAAGCAATTATACAATATGTCATTAAAATACTATTGTTTGTTTCTTTACATTTATACACATGACATCAAGGTTTATTGCATTTCCTTAAGATTGTGTTTCATATGTGAATTTCTTATCAAATTATGTAAACTGTTCTGAACTGTTTTCAAAATAATAAGCTTTGCCAAAAATTGCTTGAGATTTCCTTTTTTCTATAGATTTTGATTAGCATGTAGTGTTAGCATACTAAGAATTATTTCATGATATTTCAGACAAAAGTTTCTAAATGAAAGCTCCGAATAAACAACATACCTCAATTTGAATCAAATAAAAGGTCAAACCTCTGTGGTTATGTTGTAGATCCCTACATAATTTAATTGATATGTGTGACCAAGCTGTATACAAACTTCTTGATAGTTTAATAAAATTCCATTGACAATTATGGATAAGCATATCTGGACAAGCAAAAGAGTGAATGAAGGACGGAGAGCAAAATAGACTGACAAGGGCAAAACAAGACCCTGCTTTCTGTTGGAAATCAATATCAATCTTACTGACAACAATACCAGATATGAGGTGTAAAGGATGATTAAGGATAAACATAGTTTCCTATAAATATGAGATCCATCCGTAGATAACGACAATTACTTGGACAGCACTTACATGTTTTGATGGGAGGGTAAAGCTAAATACATCCCTCTTTGATAAGTCAACAGGTAATGTCTGCCACAAACCTTTGATGTACTCGCTCTGGCTGGATATCTTGACTCCTAAACAAATTACATGTTTCAAGTAAAAAGTCCTACATAAGTTAATAAGTGTGATGCATATAGATGCAAACACTTCTCTGCAGAAGTGCATAAATGTGAACACTGACTCTTTCCTAAAATATTTCTTGCAAAATTTAACAATCCAATAATAAACCAAATGTATACCGATACCACAATTAACCTAAAAGATACGTCGATGAACCTCTAAAAATATGCTTTGCATTATGGTACACAAGAGGTTTATCAATTTAGAAAAGCTACAACTGAAATTACCATAAGACTGAAGAATGATTTGTTAGCAAGGATACTCTTTTAACAGTAACTCTGATTGCGATTGTTTAATCAAGTGTTATTGACTTACTAACAAACAGTGTTTTCTCAAACCCTTATCACTCTAAGTCTCCTGCTGCCTAAGATAATTCACTGCTCTTTGATCAGATTACTTTTTCTGCATTTTTGATCCATTTACGTTTACAATTAATTCACATAAATAGAGTACCCTGGCTGTTGCTACATGATCGACTACTGGGTCAGTGTCTCCCCCTTCCAAATCCATGGCAGAGGCAGGGTTGTTTGCCAGCTGGTCCGAGTTCTGCAAAATGATCATGATATACTCATATTTACTTCCTTTATTTACTAAGGACTTATAGAAAAGCAAGAATTGAAATTACCATAACACAGATGAAATATTTGTTATCAAGGACACGTTTTTAACAGTAACTCTTATTGCTGTTGCTTCGCGATTGTATAATCAATTGTGTCTTACTGACTAGACAGTGTTTTCTCAAGCCATTTTCAATCTAAGTCTCCTGCTGCCTAAGATAGTTCACTGCTCTTTGATCAGATAACTTTTTCTGCATTTTTGGATATATTTATGTTTACAATTAGTTCACATAAATAGAGTACCCTGGTTGTTGCCTCATGATCGACTACTGGGTCAGTGTCTCCCCCTTCCAAATCCATGGCAGAGGCAGGGGTGTTTGCCAGCTGGTCCGAGTTCTGCAAAATGATCATGATGAACTCATATTTACTTCTTTTATGTTTTTGTATTCTCATTTTCTCTACCGTAAATGACAGCTGCAATCTCATTACTCCTGTGCTTATTCACTCATGTTATTCTAGTATTTTAATGTTGAAGATGGAATATCATGTGAATGGATCTCAAATGAGAAAGGACTTATAGAAAAGCAAGAATTGAAATTACCATAACACAGATGAAATATTTGTTATCAAGGACACGTTTTTAACAGTAACTCTTATTGCTGTTGCTTCGCGATTGTATAATCAATTGTGTCTTACTGACTAGACAGTGTTTTCTCAAGCCATTTTCAATCTAAGTCTCCTGCTGCCTAAGATAGTTCACTGCTCTTTGATCAGATAACTTTTTCTGCATTTTTGGATATATTTATGTTTACAATTAGTTCACATAAATAGAGTACCCTAGTTGTTGCCACATGATCGACTACTGGGTCAGTGTCTCCCCCTTCCAAATCCATGGCAGAGGCAGGGGTGTTTGCCAGCTGGTCCGAGTTCTGCAAAATGATCATGATGAACTCATATTTACTTCTTTTATGTTTTTGTATTCTCATTTTCTCTACCGTAAATGACAGCTGCAATCTCATTACTCCTGTGATTTTCACTTATGTTTTCCTAATATTTTAATGTTGGAGATGAAATATCATGTGAATGGGAAATCAGATCAGAAAGGAATTATAGAAAAGCAACAACAGAAATTATCCTTACTTTGAGTAAAGATTTGTTAGCAAGGGCACGTTTTTAACAGTGACTCTTATTGCTTTTGCTAAGAGATTGTATAATCAAGTGTTTCTTACTGACTAGACAGTGTTTCCTCAAACCCTTTCCATTCTGAGTCCTTTGCCTAAGATATTCCACTGCTCTTTCATCGGATAACTTTTTCTGCATTTTTAAAACATATTTATTTTTATAATTAATTCACATCAATATAGTAAGGTGGCTGTTACCTCATGTTCGACTGATGGGCTACTTGCTATCTCTTCTAGATGACCTCCAATGAATTATAGAAAAGTAAGTTAACAATTTGAATAAATAAATATGCTTTAAAAGTATTTGCAGCAATTAATTTAGTCATTCATGTGTCCAAACATATTATTTCTATGGCTTTTCAAACAAGGCATGCAAACAAGGGCTGTTTGTAAAACACGCATGCCCCTTGAATGGGCTGTCAGTTATAGTGGCCATTGTGTGAATATGTTAGAAACTATTTTAATGCTTCAGGTCAATGTGACCTTGACCTAGTGACCTGAAAATCAATAGGGGTTATCTGCCAATCATGATCAATGTACCTATGAAGTTACATGATCCTTGGCCTAAGCATTCTGGAGTTATCATCCGGAAACAATTTTACTGTTTCTAGTCAATGTGACCTTGACCTTTGAAGAAGTGACCTGAAAATCAATAGGGGACATGTGCCAGTCATAATCATTGTACCAATAATGTATCATGATCCTAGGTTTACGCGTTATTGAGTTAACATCCGGAAACCATTTGGTGGACGGACCGACCGACGGACCTACATGCGCAAAACAGTATAACCCCTGGGGGCATCCAAAGTGCAATATAAATTCATTTACATATACATGTATACATGTTCACACTGTACATGCAAACCAGCAGATTCTGTAGTGTATGAGTTCGAATTCCACAGGGACAGTATTGGAATTTTGTGTGTGTGTTTCATTTCTTTGACTTAACAATTTTATCAATTATCATAAGTGCATAGCATAACACTTAAGTTAATTTTAGTCTTGACTCTTGATGATTTACATTCTACTTCATTTTTAGTTAAAGTGCCCTGGGGATTTTTTTAATACTTATTAAAACACCTATCTTACAGGATTATTATTATAATGGGGTATCATTTTAAATAAATCATTAAGTAAATTAAATACCCTTTAATAGTTTTATTTATTTCTGACAATTAGATCCCCTATTTGCCATTGACATGCTCCTTTACTCAGGACTTACCAACAGACAAACCCAGAGAGATCATAAGAATACACAGCAAAGTACAAAATAAAATAAAAAATATAATCATATTGCAATGATTTGTTTCTTATTTGTAAAGCCATTTTCTATCATTTTCCTTATTGAACAATTTTTTTTTCATAATCCAGTAAAAAAAGCAATGGAAAGTAATTCACTTAAGAAAGCATAAAAAAAACTTTTCTGGATAAAAAACACTGGTAAGTTATAATAACGGTTTGCTTTTTTTTTGGTTTTAAATCAAAACATATAAAACATATATAACACTTTGGTGGAAAAGTGATAAATGATAAAATGGTGGAAAAGTGATAAATGATAAAATATATACAGTGTTTCTTTTTGTTGGAAATAAAATTATTTACCCCCTTCAGAAAGCAGTCTTCTGGCTATTCGTCTCCGTTCTTCTAGTAGTTGTGTTTTGCTGAGCACAAACTCTAGGGATTGATTCTGCAGGTAGCATTCTGCTTACTAAAGTTGTTAATATCATTATATTTACTGAGAGGTTGCATTGGGCAGAAAAAAACACAACTGTTTCAACCAATTAAGTGGGTTTGAAAACTAATTTACCAAGGCAATCCAAGTAATACTTAGGCACGCACAAACATTTTATGAACATACATATTAATTACAAGTTTCATGTAGTTACATACAATAGTTACTGAGCAACAGCTATGGAAAGCAAAAAAAAGTTATGAAATTCCTTACTTTCAATCAATGAAGAGGATAACTATGGCTTTACCAAGTTGATGCAGATTCCTAACGTTCAATCAATGAAGAGGATAACTATGGCTTTACCAAGTTGATGCAGATTCCTTACTTTCAATCAATGAAGAGGATAACTATGGCTTTACCAAGTGGATGCAGATTCCTTACTTTCAATCAATGAAGAGGATAACTATGGCTTTACCAAGTTGATGCAGATTCCTAACGTTCAATCAATGAAGAGGATAACTATGGCTTTACCAAGTTGATGCAGATTCCTTACTTTCAATCAATGAAGAGGATAACTATGGCTTTACCAAGTGGATGCAGATTCCTTACTTTCAATCAATGAAGAGGATAACTATGGCTTTACCAAGTTGATGCTGATTCCTAACGTTCAATCAATGAAGAGGATAACTATGGCTTTACCAAGTTGATGCAGATTCCTTACTTACAATCAATGAAGAGGATAACTATGGCTTTACCAAGTTGATGCAGATTCCTTACTTTCAATCAATGAAGAGGATAACTATGGCTTACCAAGTTGATGCAGATAAATTTTATGCGTGTACCAATGCAACATGATAATAGAAAATAATTTTTAAGGTTCATTACAAGAAAAAGTTAAGAAACAGCTGTGGACAGAAAAGTGTCACAGATGGACAAAAAGACAAACAACGCTTAAAGAAAAAAAATCATTGGGAAGTACAAATAACAGATTCCATTACCTTTAAAACGTAGACACCGCAAGATATTGAATCTGACTGTTTTGCATGACGTGGGCAGAGTATGTTCCAATGTATTGGTCCGCCCATATCAATGCTGGATAAGCGCCGAATGTGCACAAATTTACTGTTCAAAAGCAAAAAGTAAAAAAACAACATCATCAAATCACCATAAATGATACATTATGAGTACAAATATTATTTGCTAAATTTTTGGAATGAATAAGGAATGAAATTCCCTAGCTGGTAATGGAGACATATTTTTTGCGCTGTCCAGAGTGATGTCAGGATGTCTGGTTAGATGTTCCTTGAATCTTGTCAGCACTTATTCTCATAAAACACTTAAAGGATTAAAAAGAAACTTAGAAGGAGTGTTCATTACAAAGCCTTGGTTTGCATATTGGCAGATTTGTCAATTAAGTCAAGTTCACAAGGTTAAAAACATAATTACCTTGCCAGTGCTTCTTTGCATAAATCAATGAAGGATTTTAATGTTACTTGGTCAGATTTATTAATAGCTAGCTTGGTTCGGCATACTGTGAGGATTTTTATTTGGGTCAAGGTTAGAAGGTTAAAACATGGATTTCTTGTACTTCAAACAAGAGCAAACAAAAGCATAAAGTAAAGAAATGTTTCCCTTGTCCACGCCTCTTCTCGTAAACAAACCAATGCAGGAATATTAATGAAACTTGCTAAGTGCTAGTACTAAGCCTAAATGTAAATTATCAGGATTTTTAGTTAGGTTAATGTCAGAGTCACATGGTTAAACAAGAAAAGTGTTTTTAGAAACACTATGTCCCCTATTGCGCCGCTTTGAAGCTATATATTTGACCTTTGACCTTAAAGGATGACCTTTAACCTTTCACCACTCAAAATGTGCATCTCCAAAATATCAAGCTGCTATCTTCAATATTGCAAAAGTTATGGCAAATTTTAAAGTTTGACGCAAACATACACTCAAACCAACAAACAAACCTACAGACAGATAGACCTACAGACAGGGAAGAAACAATATGTCCCCCACTATAGTGGTGGGGGACATAAAAAAGTTCTTGGTAGCAATTATTCCCATAAACCACTGAAAGGTGTCAATCAAACTTAGAAGGAATTACGCTAATGCTACATATTGTCAGGAAGTCTGCTTTCGGTAACGGACATGACACCAAAACCTCCACAATCTGATCAGTGTAAACTTTTTATATAAATGATGATTATTTGCAAGTTAAATATTTACATAGCATTTTACAGTCTGTGATATTTTCTAATTTAGTATATGAAGTTAAATGTATATAATCTGTTTAATTAAATAATGTACACATTTACATCCATTGTTGCAGGATCTGTTGCTGGGAAACATTTTGCTCCCCCATCGGATTTATGTACAATACTTTGTTGTCTTTCGGTTGCACAACCTGAAGAAAATAAAAGAGGCCCCCAGAGGGCCTTGGGGTGCTAACCTGAATAATATGCGATCTTAATAATTAGTCCCACTGGCAGGAATCTTGAAAATTTAACCTATTTAGAAGAATTTTAAAGTTTTTTTTTCTATGTACATATATAAAAATAATTTGACTGCTCCAGGTTGGGGATATTTTTTTGAACAAGAAAAATAAATTTAGCAATCAAGATGAAAATACTATAAATTGTTCATGCCAAAAACCTATTATCTATGCCTTATGTTTTCAGAGGTTTTTTTAAGTTTTTACTAACTACATACTTTCTTGTATGAACACGATGGCCCAGCAGGACAGGGCAAATTTTAACCTGTGTGCCTAAATTTGAACAATATTGGCAGATGTCCACTTGGCAATTTTGTATGCACAATATTTATCCTATATGCCTTGTGGTTTAAGCGAAGACTATTTGTGAAGTATTTTTAGTATATACATGTAGGGAAAACATATTGGGCCCCAGGGTGGGCCTAACTTTTGGCCCCAAGCCTGTAATCTCAACAATCTTTGTAGAAGCCCACTATACGAATGCCAAAAATGTAAGCTCTATGCCATGTGTTTTGAGTGAAGATTTTTGAAGGGTTTACTGTTCACATAGAGGAAAAACAGATTCATCACAGGACAGGGCAAATTTTGGCCCCAGCTCTGTTATGGAACCAATTTTTGTAGAGGCCCAGTAGACAATGTTTCATGCCATTTATACATGTATCCAAGTTAAAAATTTGACAACCGTGATATTTCGCAAGTAAATTGAGAATCATTTTCACTTACTATAAGAGACAAGTGGAATCCACCCTCATTGACTGCTCCAACCAGATGATCATACTCCAGTATCTGCACCTTTGCATAGAAAATAGTACACTTAAGACAAGAGCAACGCTCTGCGGCAGGTTCAGTCTTGAATAAATGAAAGCTTGTCAGAATTATTTTTAAATCACAAAGACCTTGACCTTTGACCTAGTGACCTTAAAATTGAGTGTGGTGTGTAGAACACATCAAAGTGCATCTACATATAAAGTTTCAAAGTTGTAAGTGAAGCACTTTCATTTTAGAGCCAAAGTAAAGGTTTTAGCACGACACAGACGTCGGACAGCACGAGCTGGCTATGACAATACCTCGAGATTTCTCTGAAAACAGCCGAACGTATAATACTCAATCAAGTTATTCTTGAAAATAACAATATAGACTTCTTTTAATCAATGCTTTATATACTTTTATTCATTGAGACCATCAAACAATTCCTAATAAATACCAAGTAAATGCACAGATTTAACATGAACCTTCATGCAGTTATGACCATATTTCATAATATTTAAAAATATTTCAATGCTTAAAAGTTTTTACATGTTCCAGCAACTGTCACAAAATCTCAGCCCTTTAATTTCAGGTGAGCTAAAATATGGTTTCCATCATATTGGTCAATGCAAAGGGTTATTTCTTAATAACGTTAATGTGCTGTCATTTTAATGTACCCGGTAAATGTTTAAATGTTCACGGAAATGCCTCAAAGTTAAGGTATTAAGATTTTATTATTGAACATGCTACATACCTCGCTTAAATACCTGTGTTTATCAGGGTCTTGTGCCAAAAATATGGCAGTCCATACTGTACTTGCTACATGGAGAACACTGCCATCCAAAGGCAAACACAGCAGATGTAAAAATGCATCTATTATCTAAAATTAAGTATTTAAGACATGCCATAATTAAACAATCATTTTAACACATGAAGTCAGAACAACCAGATATACTGTTATCATGACAACAAAGTTTGTGTGTTCATTGAAATGTTTTCCATTTATGTGTTGGCATTGTATATTTGTTTATATGTTTTTAATTAATTGGTTATTAAAATATATTCAATAAACTCAAGCCAAGCCATCAATTTTTCTGTTCAAGTTAGAAACAAGTACACATCAGTGAATAATGAAATAATAATAAGAACACCATGAACAATTTAGAAGCAAGACATGGATTAAATAATCATTGGTACAACTATCTGTGTAAACAACAAACTATAAAACACCATTTACTCTACATTATTAGAAGGAGACTATTATACATCCCTGGAAACATGTAAATAATTATTTCAAGATAAATGAGATTTTCAAGTCTGCTTGCAAATTTTTAGCAAAGGAAAATTGACAGACAATACTTCAGTATGTTTTTTGGTAAACGTACAGCTTAATTAAATTTTTTTCACATAGTCAGTATAGTGAATCGATATGCATGACAATGTTCTGTGCAAGTGAATTTCATATAAACTTAGCCTAAGTCTTAAGCATGATTACTGTGTTCTAGAGCTTTACATTTGTTGGTCATGTTGATGTAATGTTTTAAATCTATAGCCAGTGGCCAAGGTTAACGATTCCGACAACACTTATTTGCATGTACATGTAACCCTTTTGGCTTTATCATCGTGAACTCACTTTTGAAGCGAGTCAACAGCATCTTGAAACCCATAGAGAAAGTGTAAACAATAAGCTAGATGCGGTATTTAAAGCGGGTATATACGATCTTGTCAAATATTTATTAATTAATATAAAATGTGTAAAAAACTTATTATACATATATTTCAATATAAACTAAAATAAAAGTTAAGAAGAACATGTGTCGAAAAATGCTGAATAAGCCAGATATTTAATTCTGAAATCGAAAAAGGCTGTACATCCGAATTCGCCAGCATGTATATCATGCATGTACGATGTGAATCTAAATTTAGTTTAACGGTTCATTTGAAATTCCTGCAGCGATATCGATTCATACGACACACGAACACTTACTAAAAAGACGAATGCATCGGTTATTGTACGAAAATAATTACGAATTATCTTCGTCACAATCGGCTCGGGGCGCTAATTTGTATTTGCTGTATTTTGTGAAATTCGTCTTAAATGTATCATTTTTCTTGCATATTGTGTGTTATTATAACATATTTGTATCAATATTTTACAATTCAGCACATATAAAAATCGTATATACCCGCTTTAACAGGCACAAAAATTCGATTCGAAATATTAAAACACCTGTAGACTGGGGTGACCCACGTCTTGCCAAAATAAGGGCACCATATAACACACTATGCATCTGCGGAAGTGCAGGTCAACAGAACAGGAACTTCAAAATGCTGGAGGGGTGTAAACAATAAGCAAGGTGCAGCATTTAACAGGCACATATCTTCGAATACCAAAATGACCATTAAAAAACACTGGAATCGCACTGTTAAAATACCTGTAGACTTCGGTGACCCACGTCTTGCCAAAAAAACAAAACGTTCGCACGTTTTGATTTCTTCCTCTCTGATGTAATTGTCGGCGTCAATAAAAGAGGGAAATTTTAACACCGCCATTTTTTACAACAGACTAAGTTATCTCCCTTCGTGGGCGGAGTTAACACCGCACTACTTTTGAGAATACTCTTTGGCTGTTAATTTATTTGGAATACAGCGTTACCGCAAGTGTTTTGGAACTTGTTTACGTATCGGACTGTAAAATACCGTTTGACAGATTACTAAAGTTGTTCAGATGAAAATAACGTCAAACACGTTATAACATTGAAACATGTTCGTGTATTTGAGTAAAAAGGTAAGGACAACGATACGCGTTTAATTTCACAACTCGTTGCTAATGAAGCTTGCTCTCTCATGTTGTCTCTGTGAATTTTCTTCCCAATTTCAACCCTCATGTAAACTCAAAATCAAAGCCAACTTCATTTCCTATTAAACACTCATCCAATCCAACTTAATGTTTTCTGTAACTAAAATCCAGGCTTTCAACAGAATTTTTGCAGGTAAAGCGGCAAGGCACCCCTATGTTTAGTCCAAATAAACGAAATAAACGTACAGTAAGTCATTATGTTCCGGCTTTCATCCACTGCCGGCATTTTTCTATAGGCTGGTAAGGATAGAGAACTTTCAGAAACATTATTTTTTTCTGTAGTGTCATGTTAAAGCGGGTATATACGATTTTGTCAAATATTTATGAATTTATATTAACTGTGTAAAAAAACTTATTATATATATATTTCATTATAAATTAAAATAAAAGTTAGAAAGAACATGTGTCGAAAAATGCGAAATAAGTCAGATATTTAATTCTGAAATTAAAACGGCTGTACAGCCTAATTCGCCAGCATGTATACCATACATGTACGATGTGCATGATCTAAACTTACTAGGGGTGTTTCAGAAGTTCATGGATTTTCGCTATAACTTTCATTTGGTAACATAAATGGACAAACAAATAGCATGTTAAGAATATTTCGTCCTTTCCAAATCTACTCTCTAAATATCATGGTAATACATAAAACAATAAATATATATCAGAGATTTAAACATGTGCACAATGCGCACACCGACGCACGTGTAACGTTTCTTTCAACATCAATGACGTAATGATGTTAACAACTGTCAAATCTTTTCCACATAATCACCTCCAACGCGTATGCACTTTATGTGTCGGGAAATCCACTTGTCAAAAGTGTCTCTATACCAGTCAGCGTCAAAAGACGACACGATTCGCTTTGCTGCAACTGTAAGTTCCTTTTTACTTGCAAAGCGAATACCGCGCAACTGTGATTTAACTTCCGGGAAGACACGGAAGTCCATAGGGGCCAAATCTGGGCTGTAAGGAGGACTTAGGCGCTTTAACGTGAAATTTGTCGTAAATTCTGTTTATCAATGACATTTAAACCAAATTTAAATTCGCGTAACGCTCATACTTATAATAAAATACATGCGTGCGCCGCATGTCATTACTGAGGTCTCTATGGCAACGCGTTTCAAACGCGCTTTATGGAATTTGGAATACCTGACGCTAATTGCTTAGAAGATGCATATTAGTGGATGTTTTTTTTAAATATTAACTGTTTCTTTAATACAATGATATTTGACGAGTTTTCCATAACGTTACTGATATATTTAGGTGACTGATGTGACACATTTTGGACGACCTTCTTTTGAACAAGTTCTGAGTTGGTGAATATATTATTGCAATACACGATATGATTTCAGTAGAAGTGATCATGTATATTTTTTTCTCTTTTGTTCTTTTGTGAATACATATTATGTGAGACTGTTGTGTTGAGGAAATAAAGTATTGGTTCACTTAGACACGTTATTTCGTTTATTCCTAACAGTGCCTTCAAATCTAAAGTCATGTTAATATGTACAATGTATAACGAATTCATTCCGACCCAAATGTTTTTTATCATGTACACAAGTGCTGAATACGGAATTCATGCATTTTTAGCTTATATATAAAGTCCGTGATAATTGGTTTGTATAATATGTAAATTTCATTGACTTTTACCAGCAAACTAATAAGTTATAGCGAAAATCCACGAACTTCTGGAACACCCCTCGTAGTTTAACGGTTTATAATACAAAGACGAATGCTTTGGTTATTGTAGGAAAATATGTACGTCACTATCGGCTCGGGGCGCTTATTTGTCTTTGCTGCATTTTATGAAATTCGGCTTTAATGTATAATTTTTCTTGCCTATTTTGTGTTATTGTAACATATTTTATCAATATATTACAATTAAACACATATAAAAAATCGTATATACCCGCTTTAAGTTATGATTTTTTTGTCAAACAAATGCATGTTTACAAACATTGGTTGAACTCTTGGTCATCACGCGCTTGTAGTTCCATAAAGATGTTTCAGAACGAGCGATTACCGTTCACATTTTTTTGGAATGGTGAAAAATTGAAGATAATTATTTTGTTGTTCTGTGGTTTGAAATACTAAAAGGTTGGTGTTATTAGGTGAAATTATGTATATTTTATGTCTTACAGTCATCAATAGGACTTTCCACTTTCATTTAAAGAAGAGAAACATCATTTTGTAAAGGTCAATAGGTGATCACTTTGGGTATCACTTGACACATAACTTGGGGGACGTATACACGATATCGTAACTTCGACACGCGTATATTTCCTGCATGTTTTACATATTTATTCTGCTGTGCACTGCCTATTTTTTGTCATTAAAGTTTTTTATCATGCACAGCATATATTGCAATTAAATATATTCATAATATTTTCCCCCGTTTTTAATGTAAATAAATGAACTGACCAAAGGAAGACAAACTGGTATCAGGGTAATAGTTCGCCTTTATTAAAATGTAAAAATAAACAATGTTATTAAAACATGAACTGTAATAAAACTAAATATAGTAATGTGGTTTTAGCTCACATGATAAGATTGTGCTACAAGAATAGCACAATAGCATTTGAGTGTTATAATTTTAGCCCAGATATGATGAATATGGTGGCTCTATTTGATTAGCATGGGTTGGTTGGTCTGTCTGTCGGTCTTGTGTGTTGACTTTGATTTATCTCGGTGGCCTTTCAACAGAGTGGAATGAAATTTAATACTAATATGCAAAACCATACTCTGCATTTACCCGTCAGTTGTTTTTATGCCCCTGGATCGATAGATCAGGGGTATATTGTTTTTGTCCTGTCTGTCTGTCATTCTGTCCCAAAACTTTAACCTTGGTTAAAGTTTGATAACTTTTGCAATATTGAACATACTGACTTGATATTTACCATGCATGTGTATCTCATATAGCTGCTCATTTTGAGTGGTGAAAAGTCAAGGTCAATGTCATCCTTCAAGATCAAAGGTCAAATATAGTTTTATTTTTCTTTCCTAAAACTAACCTTTGTTAAAGTTTTATCATAACTTTTTTAATATTGAACACAGCAACTTCATATTTGGCATGCATGTGTATCTCGTGGAGCTGCACATTTTGAGTGGTGAAAGGTCAAGGTCAACCTTCAAGGTCAAAGGTCAACATTAAAAAAATTAACTTTCATTTCTCCATTCAATCTCTTACTTACTTCTCGTGCAGCTGCACATTTTTATGCCCCCGGATCGAAAGATCGGGGGCATATTGTTTTTGGCTTGTCTGTCATTTAATGTGTGTGTCCCAAAAATTTAACCTTGGTTAAAGTTTGGTCATAACTTTTTGAATACTGAAGATAGCAACTTGATATTTGGTATGCATGTGTTTCTCATAAAGCTGCACATTTTGACGGGTGAAAGGTCAAGGTAATCCTTCAAAGTCAAAAGTAAAAAAAAAAATCCAAGGGAAGTAATTAGCTTTAAAAGGGAGATAATTTCTAAACCTGCCAAAAGATATATTGAAATTATATTTCAAAGCATCGCACTAGGGGGCATTGTGTTTCTGACAAACACATCTCTTGTTTATGAATTCACTTCAAACTGAACTGGTTGTCATTGTTGCTTAAGGTTGATATTCAAAATGGCCAACATATCTGACTAGTTACAATTTTGCTGTGGCAAGGTACTGTATGGTGGTATTATTCACATGGAGTGATAGCTCTTGTTTAGTTTTTGAACTCTAGTCAATTCTATAAAACATTTCTCTACATTTCAGAAATATTAACAAACTGTCAAAAGTGACAATAAAAAACCTCTTTGAGATGATCCTGATTGCACACATCTATAAATAGATATGAGTGTCGGAATCGATTGACTTGGATCGGAATTGGATATGTTGGGTGCGTTTTTTAAATGCGTAATTTACATTCTTATACTTGCTTGATTTCATTCAAACAGGACTTAAATTGTAGATAAAAGAATTATCTTTAATCCCACAACAAAAGAGAAATATGTCTTACGTAATTGTTGAATTTGCCGCGAAAATGCAAAAGGACGACTGGAACTGAATGACTGTTCTCCCAGAGCCTTAGATAATTTTTCAATATTTCATTTTTTAAATTTTTTTGCTCTGGCGGCTCTGTGAGTACATTCATAAACGCAATCACAGTTTTGCACACAGATTTCATGCACATCACTAAACAGACATTGTGCGTTATCAATTAAGGAAAGTGAAACTTAAAAAAATACATTAAATACCTGAATGGCAGCCTACGGACATTATCCTTTGCATGCAACCTAAAAAAAACAACAATGTTTCAACAATCTATTCTTGCTGATTTTTTCAATTTGAAATTTGGATCCATATTTATATTCAACACCTGTTCTACATGTATATCGTTATCGACTAAGGTTACATCGTATATCATGATGTGTTAAAGATTGGTGTTCTGCGACCTAGCCCATAGCGACACTTTTTTGTCAGCAACATTGCAACAGTTTCCCAATATGGTGGATAAAGTGTACAAAAGAATAACAAAGTTAATAAAAAGGCAATTATTTCCTGTTTAATGGTACCATATGCATGAGCTTGTGCTTTAGACAGGTAAATGTTGATAAGTTTTTGCAGTATCAGTGTTCCTTAGCATTTTCAGTGGTGATCAAACTTTGCACCTTTGGACAAAAGACGGCGCATATTGCAACTCTCAGCAACCCTTTGAATTATAAAGCTGAGAGCTGAATTATTGCAACTACCCTATGTAAATAACTTATTGGACTCTGGCAAGTTGCGGGGCATTTTGAATATTTTCTGAAATTTCCTGCCTTTTTTTATGAAAGATTCATATTTTGGTGTTATCTTGTGCTATTGGAGGAACTGGAATACCCTGAGAAAACCTGACCTGTATGGTGACTACTTACCATGCTCACAGGTGCTAGAAGCAGACATTGAACAAAGGGTGGCCTCGTTGAAAAGTGTTTGTACCTTAGTAGTTTCATAAAAGAATGTCCAGCTAGTTTATTGGTAGGTGACCTACCACTAAGCTAGGTTACCCCTAACCTAACTGGACATTCTTTTATGAAACAATTGTGTTTATTTCAAAGTCTTTATGTTCCTTCCATGCCTTAGGCTGAATGTTCCACCATTCATACCAAATAACATTCTAGATGCTCAATGTTGGAATGAATTTTAATGATTGCTGCAATATCCAGCTTTTAAGATTTGATACTGCATTAAAATTCAGCATGGTCATGTTGATGAGTACCAGGAGAAAACCCTAACTGTCTGGGATTGTTACCATCAAACGCATTCAAATGAGCTAAGAGCGGAGAGCGAACCTATGTTGCCTAGATGAAAAGTGCTTCACCAGTCAGTTTGCTAGCTGGACAGCCATCTATAAATCGCTGTTGCAGAGGGGGTTCATTTAATTAACATTGCTATTTTATAAAATAATGTCTTTTCTTTCTAATCAATCATTTTCAAAATAATTGTTTCTTACTTACATATCGTCGCTGTCGTTCTCAAACCTCGTAGCTCCAAAATTTTCAAAATATTTTTTTCTTCTTTTCCGAATATATTAAGTCTGGCGCGTGTTTTGTGCTATATCTCGTAGCTCTACGCCAATCAGAGCCCTTGAAAAAGCCACTTGACGAAATGTTGTAGAATGATTATTGGCTTTTTTTCCTGGTGAAAAGTCGTAGCGACGCCATTTCACCTATAGGTACGTTGTTTCGTTTGGACAAATTTGACAAAAACGTTTTTATAAAAAAAATTATTTGCAACTACGAGGTTTCCTATCAGGACGAATTGTCGTACCTCATAAAAATGACAAAACTGTGGTGACAAAATATCGTAGCTACCATGTCTGACTGTCAGTATGACTTATCAGTATGACTTACGCGTCTACGGCTTATACCGTATTTTGCAGCTTCATTTGTTTGGCATTTTTACAGAATTTCAATTTCTAAAACATCGTTATAAAAAAATGAGACGGTTTTTTCTCTCTCCTGAAAAGTTGGCATTTTGTAGCTACGGGGTTTGAGAACGACAGCGACGATATGCATACACTCCCTCATACTTGAAAATAACTCTGTTAAGTTTTTGATTTTATCTTACCAGATCTATTGCAACTTCTATTTTATACAGTCACATGCATTAATTGTAATACTATTTGTATTTTGATATGTTTGGAAAGTGAAGCAATGACTGAAATTTTGACATTCATTTTATTAGAGTTAAAATTGAAGTGGCGAAATAACATTTACTATTTCTCTATAGAATGTAAATTGGTCGTCTTTATTTCAGATAGCTGTGTACAGAATGTAAATTGAAGAATGTAAGTTTGTTGTCTGCATGTCAGATTACTTTATTTAGAATGTACATTGGTCTTGTTTTATGTCAGATTGCCATCCCCAACAACACCAAGTTGCGATGTGTGAGCTGGAACAAAGAGCAGGGTTACATAGCCTGTGGAGGGGAGGATGGACTGCTAAAAGTGCTCAAACTGGAGACACAGTCTGGTGAGTAACATACATAGCATGGCAGAGGGGTGGGGGCAGGACGGGTGAATATCATGACTTGCATGCCTGGGGGGGGGGGGGGGAACATTGAACTGATTAATCATAGATTGATTGGAAATCAATTGTTATTTGTGATTTTTTATGTCCCCCACCACTATAGTGGTACATTATGGTTTGCGCTCTGTACGTCTGTCTGTGAGTCTGTCTGTGAGTCTGTCTGTCACACTTTTCTGGATCCTGCGATAACTT
Organism: Dreissena polymorpha; assembly: GCF_020536995.1. Classification (NCBI taxonomy): domain Eukaryota; kingdom Metazoa; phylum Mollusca; class Bivalvia; order Myida; family Dreissenidae; genus Dreissena; species Dreissena polymorpha. Next base: position 35,168,419 of record NC_068368.1, on the reverse strand, counting down.
CTTAATATTTTTTAATGAAACTTGCAATATGGATAGATGGCAATATGGACACTATGCACGTCATTTCATTTTGTTCCTACGTCAAAAATTGTGGTTGCTATGGCAACTAAAAAATAAATTTAAAAAAAAAGTGAAAATGGTGGAATTTCTGACAATGGTGGAGCCGGTAGGGGACCATATTGCTTGACAATAGCCTTGTTCTTTTTATAATAATATGCCTTAATTTGCAGGCAAGGATGTGAAAGCAAAAGGTTTGGCTGCTCCCAGCAACCTGTCCATGAATCAGACGCTAGAAGGGCACAGTGGTATGTAAAATAAACATCTTTAACATCACAACCAGTGATCTATGTAAGGTTTATATAAGCCTTATTTGATATAAAGCCAAAATCTTACAACAACACATCCAGTGATCTGTGTGGGCATAGATACAAGTCCTGCAGTAGATGGAGCCAAAATATAACAACCACAGAACTCACCAGTCTATGTCAGCTTTGCAAATCTTGTTGAATTTTGAAACAAAAATACATTTATAATTTTGTTTTTTAGCTCACTTGTTCAATGCACAGGGTGCACTTCTTAGACAGCAATGTGTCTGTCCTGCGTTGTTCAAGAGTTTTTCCATCCAAACAATATTAGACAACCCTCTTTCAAATGTATTCAAATTGGGTTGGTCCGCAGGGCTTTAAATAGATTTTAAATATAATAACCTTGCAAATACAGCTAGGGTCAGGGGAATACTTGTGTGTGCATCCTCGAGTTAAGGTCCTTTACAATAATTGTTTAAACCAAGTCCCTGGTATCAAAACTGGTCCAACCCCAGGAGTCTCAGAAACCTCCATGGTTAGGGGTTGAATATTTTGCGTGAGACAAATGCAGTAAAAAACGCAGTGTATAATGCATGTTTCTAAGAATTTACATTTACAAATTTTCCATCACTTTATTTTCTTTAGAAAAGTATTTATTTTTAATATTAAATTGAGAATATGATTTTTAGAGAAATATCTTTAAAAACGACACCAAACAACTTGCTATCTTTTCATAAAACTTATCAAATGATCATTAATCTGAAGCCATTTGAAGTAAATAATGGATATGCAAGTGATGACTTTTGACTTTAAAACGGCATTTCATTGTGAAATATGGTAAGGAGAAAGAAATTATCTATCAAACAAAACTCATAAGATAAATTATTATCTTAATGAAAACTTAGAAAACTCCTAGAGAAATTCTCATTTCTTTGTCTACATAGATTCTAATTGTATGTTGCTTTCAAGCTTTTTTCCACACAAATACAGTAATTTTTCTTTTTTATCAGAATGTCAAAACTTAACTAAGGAATTTTTCACATGTTTAGATAATTATCTTGACATTTTAGAAAATGGCTAAATTCTAAAATAACAATTGCGTTAGAAAGGTTGAGAACATCAAGCCTGGTGCTCCAGCAAGTTTGTTTGAATTCTTCTCTGAAACTGTAAGGTACAGAGGTTTTGTATTTGCCATGTAACATGATATAGTGGTCCTCTACTAAAATTTGTTCAAACCATGCCCCCAGGGTTTAAATTCCCTCCTCCCACAGGTTATTTAAATAATGAAGAGAATTGTAAACATAATTTTTGCAATGTTGGTCACATTTACAGTGAATCAAATACATATAAATAAGACAGGTTATCTTCAAAGAATAGTTTGAGTACCATATTGTATTCCGTGTTACTCTTAAAATACATGTTACTCTTAAAATACATTAATCAGCAGTTTCTTCAAATAATTAATCTGGACTTTCTAATGTTTCTGTTTACAGATATAATCCTTATTGGTATCCAAACTTTCACTTTACAGAAATTCATTTATAAAAATATGTTCATGTAATGTTAGCATTGTCATCATGTACCATGTTTTTCTTTAACCCTCAATAAACAGGAACTCCCTGAAAACCAGACATTTGGTCCAATCAGATCGTAACTGTGTGTTACATGTATATATCTATGAACGTGGAATAAAGCTGTGTTAATCAAGGCCTCTCTAGATGTGTCTCAATGCTTCCATCAGAAGAGTTTGCCAACATTTCAGGAACAATAACCAGTATAGCCTGGGCCCCAGTAGATAGTCTCAGGTACGCTCGAATGTCAACTGGGGACGCCCATGGGAAAGTGTCTGTGTGGGTCAAACACAGATTTGGTAATACAGTTACATGGTTCTGAACTTGACATTGCAGTTGTTATTGTTGTACAGTATTCCTGGTAAAGTGTGTGTGAACTGACAGCTGGGCTAGATTTTATGTAAATAATAGACCAGGGAAGGATGGGTCAATATTTGTTGACTGTTTGGAGGGTGCTGCTATTCAGTGTAGGCATTGATTATGTTAACAAATGATTGTCTTCTTATTAATCATGCATGTTCACATACAGCTTACCTATTTGTCCCAACTCCAGGTATTAGCATATCTGTGCTCCCTTTTTCAAAGAGATTAGCATATAGCTTTGCCCTTGTCAGTACACGTCAGTGACGTCAGTCAGATTGTTTGTGGTATATATCGAAACAAATATTACTGCAAGAGGAACGAAACATTGCAAACATATTAACCAGTATGTGAACTTGAGCACCTCCATTTTGTGGTTCAAATGTTATCAACAGAACTGAAGTTATGGCCCTTTATATGACTTTAAAAAAAACTTTTGTCAAGCATAACACCGAGAGTTTTGCTTCAAAACTAATGAAACTTTTCGAACATATTAACCAGTATCAGCATTTGCTTATCTTTATATTTCGAGATGAATTTTTCCACATAACAAGAGTTAGGGCCCTCTTTTAGCCACAAATGAGGTCACTACAAGTTCTACTACACTACTCTACTACAAGTCACTACAAGACATGCAATTAAGCCCCTTTTTGTGCTGTCAGGTTCATGTTTGTGTTCAATTTCACATGTACCTTCAAGACCATTATGCAAGTCACAGAATAAAAATTAATGAATGGTTTCTGCTGAATACTGGATGGAGACTTTGTGCTGCACAGTTGTGCCTAAGTGACTTAGATCTTGCAGACCTTGTTTTCAAGTTAATTAAATTCAACGTAATTTATTGATTAAAAGTTGAAAATCTAGTTTTCTGGCATGCTTGGGACAGCACTTGTTAAACCAGTGTCACGTGTAGCTCATAAAGTAGTGATGCTGTGAGTATAAACAATTTAGAAACATATTGACCAATTTGTTAACATGCCCACTACTAATTTTTTTCCGTTTTTTTTTCAGACATAATTGGAATTTGTCTTGAGACAAATTGTGGAATAGGCAGACACATTTCTAGTAAAATATTTTCCAGATAATAGCATTTTTCTTAATGTATGTACTTGGTGTTCTGCATAATTGAATGGAACTTTTTTTAAATTCTACTGGATGATGAAATGCTAATACTGATAGCTTGGGACAATTGTTGAAAATGTTGACCTGTTGAAATGTTTGTTTGTTTGAGTTGTTTAAAAGTTGGAGCCTGTTGTAGGAGCTGTCCAGGTGGTGACATGGAATGGTCAGCACCATAAACTGACCACTAGTGATCAATATGGCCTCATTATTGTCTGGATGCTGTACAAAGGTAAGGAATGGACAGCACCATAAACTGACCAGTAGTAATCAATATGGCCTCATTATTGTCTAAGGAATGGTCGGCAGGGAATATGTGCCTGTGTGAAAGAGCCCAGTAAAGGTCGGCAGTGCTGTTAAATTGAGCCCAGGTAAGTTTGCATGTGTGATTGAGCCCAGGTCAGCAGTGCTTTGTGATTGAGCCCAGTAAAGGTCAGCAGTGCTGTGTGATTGAGCCCAGATCAGCAGTTCTTTGCGATTGAGCCCAGTAATGGTCAGCAGTGCTGTGTGATAGAGCCCAGTAAAGGTCAGCAGTGCTGTGTGATAGAGCCCAGTAAAGGCCAGCAGTGCTGTGTGATAGATCCATGTGAGGGCCAGCAGTGCTGTGTGATTGAGCCCAGTAATGGTCAGCATTGCTTTGTGATAGAGCCCAGTAAAGGTAAGCAGTGCTGTGCGATAGAGCCCAGTAAAGGTCAGCAGTGCTGTATGATAGAGCCCAGTAAAGGCCAGCAGTGCTGTGTGATTGAGTCCAGTAAAGATCAGCAGTGCTGTGTGATAGAGCCCATTAAAGGCCAGCAGTGCTGCATGATAGAGCCCAGTAAAGATCAACAGTGCTGTGTGATAGAGCACATTAAAGTTCAGCAGTGCTGTGTGATAGAGCCCAGTAAAGGTCAACAGTGCTGTGTGATAGAGCCCAGTAAAGGTCAACAGTGCTGTGTGATAGAGTCCAGTAAAGGTCAGCAGTGCTATGTGATAGAGCCCAGTAAAGGCCAGCAGTGCTGTGTGATAGAGCTCAGTAAAGGTCAGCAGTGCTGTGTGATTGAGCCCGGTAAAGGTCAGCAGTGCTGTGTGATAAGGCCCAGTAAAGGTCAGCAACGCTGTGTGATAGAGCCCAGTAAAGGCCAGCAGTGCTGTGTGATTGAGTCCAGTAAAGGTCAACAGTGCTGTGTGATAGAGCCCAGTAAAGGTCAGCAGTGCTGTGTGATAGAGCCCAGTAAAGGTCAGCAGTGCTGTGTGATAGAGCCCAGTAAAGGCAAGCAGTGCTGTGTGATTGAGTCCAGTAAAGATCAGCAGTGCTCTGTGATAGAGCCCAGTAAAGGTCAGCAGTGCTGTGTGATTGAGCCCAGTAAAGGCCAGCAGTGCTGTGTGATTGAGCCCAGTAAAGGTCAGCAGTGCTGTGTGATAGAGCCCATTAAAGGCCAGAAGTGCTGTGTGATAAAGCCCATTAAAGGTCAGCAGTGCTGTGTGATAGAGCCCAGTAAAGGTCAGCAGTGCTGTGTGATAGAGCTCAGTTACGGCCAGCAGTGCTGTGTGATAGAGCCCAGTAAAGGCCAGCAGTGCTGTGTGATGGAGCCCAGTGAAGGCCAGCAGTGCTGTGTGATTGAGCCCAGTAATGGTCAGCATTGCTTTGTGATAGAGCCCTGTAAAGGTAAGCAGTGCTGTGTGATAGAGCCCAGTAAGGGTCAGCAGTGCTGTGTGATAGAGCCCAGTAAAGGCCAGCAGTGCTGTGTGATTGAATCCAGTAAAGGCCAGCAGTGCTGTGTGATAGAGCCCATTAAAAGCCGGAAGTGCTGCGTGATAGAGCCGAGTAAAAAATCAACAGTGCTGTGTGATAGAGCCCAGTAAAGGCCAGTAGTGCTGTGCCATTGTGCCCAGTTAGGATCATCAGTGCTGTGTGATAGAGCCCAGTTAAGATCATCAGTGCTGTGTGATAGAGCCCAGTTAAGATCAGCAGTGCTGTGTGATTTAGCCCAGTAAAGGTCAGCAGTGCTGTGTGATTGAGCCCAGTAAAGGTCAGCAGTGCTGTGTGATTGAGCTCATTAAAGGTCAGCAGTGCAGTGTGATTGAGCCCAGTTAGGATCAGCAGTGCTGTGTGATAGAGCCCAGTTAAGATCAGCAGTGCTGTGTGATTGAGACCAGTAAAGGCCAGCAGTGCTGTGTGATTGAGCCCAGTAAAGGTCAGCAGTGCTGTGTGATTGAACCCAATAAAGGTCAGCAGTGCTATGTGATTGAGCTCAGTAAAGGTCAGCATTTTTGTGTGATAGAGCCCAGTAAAGGCCAGCAGTGCTGTGTGATTGAGCCCAGTAAGGGTCAGCAGTGCTGTGTGATAAGAGCCCAGTAAAGGTCAGCAGTGCTGTGTGATTGAGCCCTGTAAAGGTCAGCAGTGCTGCGTGATTGAGCTCAGGTAAGTGTGCCTTTGTGATTGACCAGAGGTAAAGGTCAGCAGTGCTGTGTGATTGACCAGAGGTAATGGTCAGCAGTGCTGTGTGATTGAGCCCTGTAAAGGTCAGCAGTGCTGCATGATTGAACTCAGGTTAGTGTGCCTTTGTGATTGACCAGAGATAAAGGTCAGCAGTGCTGTGTGATTGACCAGAGGTAAAGGTCAGCAGTGCTGTTGTCTCATGTTGATGAGCTCCTTACCAGCATAATGAGTTGCCTTCCTAGGAAGACTGGTGCCTAGAAGCATCTCATGTTATATGTTATGACAGTCCTTTAGGAAATTACATCAAGTATTTAATACTTTGTTTACTTGACATATTTTTTATGTGAAAGCTTTTGAGATGTGAAATAATTGTATTGTTTGCTTTTGGAGCATATTGTATAACTTGGTTTGTAAATATTATAGCGTTTTGTAAAACAATTTGACCACATTTAATGTTAAGATATGTCTACATTAAGAATGTGTATAGAAAAGGAGGAACACGTTGTTTAATTAACAGTTTGGTAACAACTGAATTTGTGGTCAAGGTTCTTGGTATGAAGAGATGATCAACAACCGTAACAAGTCTGTGGTGCGTAGCATGGCCTGGAACGCGGATGGACAGAAGATCTGTATTGTGTATGAGGACGGAGCTGTCATCGTTGGCTCAGTGGACGGAAACAGGATCTGGGGCAAGGAGCTCAAGGGAATACAGCTCACATATGTTGAGGTAAAAGTTTAATCTGACCTGTTACAAACAAGGTCATTCATGTCAAATTGTGTTATTTGTTTTCTTTAACATGATAATTTATGTTCAGTCTGTATTGTTTTTAGAGTGAAGTAAGGGTATGTTGTTGGTTACCAGAATCACTTAGTTAATAGTCATTCCATCCACACACTGGTAATAGGCTTTCTTGCCTGTCCTCTAGTGGTCACCTGACGGGAAGTTGCTGCTGTTTGGAATGGCTAATGGAGAGATCCACATATATGACAACCTGGGAAACTTCATTGTAAGTGCACAAGGTTTTTAATTCTTAAGATTTTCAGAGTGAAAAGATTCACTATTCAAAGTTTTAAACTACCAAAACTTAACAATAATAATGTTCATAGATCAGTTTTTGATAAGATTGGTATTACAATTGAAGTTAAAAAAAATAATAGCTCATATTTCAATTAATTTGTAAAAGTTACCAAATTGTGTGTGATATTTGTATCATTGTGCAAAAGTAATGTATGCTGTTGTGGAAATGTCTGATGTCTGAACAGATGTTTTACTCATTAAATTTAAGCCACAAGCATTTTAAAGAAACAATTCTTGTAGTTGGATCATTTTATTTGAACATGAAATACAAAATTTAAGATGCCAGATTGTTCCTGTTTCCAGGGATATAAACTAGGCCGGTAGATAAACCCCCCAAAAATGATAAGTCTTATTTTCCCGGATTAACAAGCTGCTCTGACCTATGGGGCAAATTATTGATTGATGCAAAACAACATTGTGTTGACCCTAACTTGATTGTATTGTATTTAATAAACTAGAGAGGTGTGTACTTTCAGTCAAAGCTGAACATCTACTGCCTGACGAACTGCACAGGTGCCCTGCGTATAGCAGGGGTCCATTGGTACAACGGCAGTAACGGCTACGTAGAGCTAGGCTGCCCCTCCCTCGCTATCTGCTTTGACAACGGCAGGTGTCAGATCATGAGGTCAGAGGTCGATGAAAGTAAGTGCTGGCTAATCTCATATTGGCTTTGGTTTTAAATAGCTGCTTAAAACATTCACAATAAATGTGTCTTTATTTTCTAGTCTGATGACTTTTTTTCATATAACATGTATGCCATTATTATACCTCATGAAACAAAAGGTAGAACCCCACAAAAACCCACAAAATAAATGTCAATAGGATTGAAACAAACAATGGAACCCAGCAATCCCACACACAAAGTATCGATATTATTGAAACAAAAGATGTAACACCACAAAATAATGTTAAAGAGATTGAAACAAAAGATGTAACACCACAAACAAAATGTTAAAGGAGTTTGAAACAAAAGATGTAACACCACAAAATAATGTTAAAGGAGATTGAAACAAAAGATGTAACACCACAAAATAATCTTAAAGGAGATTGAAACACAAGCTGGAACCCCACAAAACCCCCACACTAAGTTTCAAGAGGATTGAAACAATGATATATTTGCTGAGGGCAAATATCTCTTTGGTTTGTTAAAGCCAGGGTTCATGGCAGTTTCATGGTAAAAGCTTAGATCTCAAATTATTTTCAACAGATTCGGTCACACTTCCTACTGAACATTTTGGAAGACATACAGATTGGTCTGTGTCTGTTTGCAGATCCAGTCCTGATTGACACAGGTATGACTGTATGTCAGATTGCCTGGAACCACAACGGCTCAGTGATGGCGGTGGCAGGCTCCCAGAAAGCCATTGGGCAGGACAAGGATGTCAACGTTGTGCAGTTCTATGGGCCCTATGGAGAGGTGGGCTCACTTACACCCATAAATATGAGCCTCGCTCTATGAAAATGGGGTTTAATGCATGGTGGTTAAGTTTTGTCACATTCTGCACAGGCTAGTCAGGGGCAAAATTTACGGTATACCGCCTAAACTGTATTAGCGCAAATAAGAGACTTCTTTTAGACGAAAAATACCATAAAAGGGGGAAGTGTCATCCCTGATTAGCCTGTTCTGACTGCACTGGCTACTCTGGGAAGACACTTTACGCATGTGCATTAAACCCTGTTTTCCGGGACCAAGGCTCAATACATAAGGGCCACTGAACAATACCGATCATAAACAGCATAAATAACGATTCCATCAGTTTTTGTGCTTTGCCTTCTCTAATTACAAATACATTCATTTGTTTGGTTGATTAGCATCCACATTTTCACTCTGTTTTAAGTCCCTTATAAGAGTTTTTTTGCAAACCCATATATGTGGGTATCTGAAGACTAGTATTATATCTGTGCACTAGAACTGCAAGAGTGTTTACAGTGCATTGTGTGTGTTCCAGCACCTGCGCACGTTGAAGGTACCAGGCAAGCAGATGTACTCATGTTCCTGGGAAGGGGGCAGCCTCCGCGTGGCCTTGGCCGTAGACTCCTTTATCTACTTCGCAAACATCAGGCCTGACTATAAGGTACAGACCAAACTCTGCTTATATGAGCTCGTTCCTTGGAATACTGGGCTTAATGCATGTGGGAAAAGTGTCATCCCATATTAGCACAGGTTAATAAGGGAAAACACTTTCCCCTTGTAAGGAAATTTTTGTTTCTTCTAAACGATAAGCCAGTCTAGTTAGAAAGTGCAATTACTGATTGGCCTGTTTATACTATACAGGCCAATCTGAGACAGCACTTATTCACATGCATTTAACCCTGTTTTCCCAGAGTGAGGCTTAGCTGTCAACAGCAGTTGAACATAGGTATTGAAAACTGGTTTGCCATTTGTCAACAGCAGTTGAACATGGGTATTGAAAACTGGTTTGCTATTTGTCAACAGCAGTTGAACATGGGTATTGAAAACTGGTTTGCCATTTGTCAACAGCAGTTGAACATGGGTATTGAAAACTGGTTTGCCATTTGTCAACAGCAATTGAACATGGGTATTGAAAACTGGTTTGCTATTTGTCAACAGCAGTTGAACATGGGTATTGAAAACTGGTTTGCCATTTGTCAACAGCAGTTGAACATGGGTATTGAAAACTGGTTTGCTATTTGTCAACAGCAGTTGAACATGGGTATTGAAAACTGGTTTGCCATTTGTCAACAGCAGTTGAACATGGGTATTGAAAACTGGTTTGCCATTTGTAAATAGCAGTTGAACATGGGTATTGAAAACTGGTTTGCTATTTGTCAACAGCAGTTGAACATGGGTATTGAAAACTGGTTTGCTATTTGTAAATAGCAGTTGAACATGGGTATTGAAAACTGGTTTGCCATTTGTCAACAGCAGTTGAACATGGGTATTGAAAAATGGTTTGCCATTTGTAAATAGCAGTTGAACATGGGTATTGAAAACTGGTTTGCCATTTGTCATGGATATCCTTTGTCTATCTGTTGACATGCTTGATAAGCCTGTAGTATGAACTAGTACAAAGAATTTGTGTTTTTAATAATTGGAAACGCCTATTTTGTAATTTGAGTATGTCATCATCTGTTTAACATTTTTAGTACTTATATTTACATTCATCAACACATTTTTGAAACTCCTGGATGTTTAACATAGATCCTTCAAGAGTGACCATCTTAAAACGGAAAATCAAGACATTGCAATTTTTTTTAATGTTGATCTTTAGATGAATTATGTTTGATTTTCAATAATGTAGCATGTTTGTGGTTATAGTTAATTGTCAATAGTTGTTGATATTTAGTTTCAATTGGTGTATTTGTGTTCAGGCCAGTGTTGTTATTGCCTGTGATTGTTGTGTGTACCTTTCAGTGGGGCTACTGTTCCAATACAGTGGTGTACTCGTTCACAAAGCCAGACCGGGCAGAGCACTGTGTGGTTTTCTGGGACACCAAGAATGGGGAGGTATGTGTTCTGGGACACCAAGAATGGGGAGGTATGTGTTCTGGGACACCAAGAATGGGGAGGTATGTGTTCTGGGACACCAAAAATGGTGAGATTTGTGTTCTGGGACACCAAGAATGGGGAGGTATATGTTCTGGGACACCAAGAATTGGGAGGTTTGTGTTCTGGGACACCAAGAACGGGGAGGTATATGTTCTGGCACACCAAGAATGGGGAGAGGTATGCTTCTGGGACACCAAGAATGGGGAGGTATGTGTTCTGGCACACCAAGAATGGGGAGGTATATGTTCTGGCACACCAAGAATGGGGAGAGGTGTGTGTTCTGGGACACCAAGAATGGGGAGAGGTTTGTGTTCTGGGACACCAAGAATGGGGAGAGGTATGTGTTCTGGCACACCAAGAATGGGGAGGTATGTGTTCTGGGACACCAAGAATGGGGAGGTATGTGTTCTGGGACACCAAGAATGGGGAGGTATGTGTTCTGGGACACCAAGAATGGGGAGGTATGCTTCTGGGACACCAAGAATGGGGAGGTATATGTTCTGGGACACCAACAATGGGGAGAGGTATGCTTCTGGGACACCAAGAATGGGGAGGTATGTGTTCTGGCACACCAAGAATGGGGAGGTATATGTTCTGGCACACCAAGAATGGGGAGAGGTATGTGTTCTGGGACACCAAGAATGGGGAGAGGTTTGTGTTCTGGGACACCAAGAATGGGGAGAGGTATGTGTTCTGGCACACCAAGAATGGGGAGGTATGTGTTCTGGGACACCAAGAATGGGGAGGTATGTGTTCTGGGACACCAAGAATGGGGAGGTATGTGTTCTGGGACACCAAGAATGGGGAGGTATGCTTCTGGGACACCAAGAATGGGGAGGTATATGTTCTGGCACACCAAGAATGGGGAGAGGTATGTGTTCTGGGACACCAAGAATGGGGAGGTATGTGTTCTGGCACACCAAGAATGGGGAGAGGTATGTGTTCTGGCACACCAAGAATGGGGAGGTATGTGTTCTGGGACACCAAGAATGGGGAGGTATGTGTTCTGGGACACCAAGAATGTGGAGATATGTGTTCTGGGACACCAAGAATGGGTAGGTATGCTTCTGGGACACCAAGAATGGGGAGGTATGTGTTCTGGGACACCAAGAATGGGGAGAGGGGAGTTCTGGGACACCAATAATGGGGAGGTATGTGTTCTGGGACACCAATTATGGGGAGGTATGTGTTCTGGGACACCAAAAACGGGGAGGTATGTGTTCTGGGACACCAAGAATGGGGAGGTATGTGTTCTGGGACATCAAGATTGGGGAGTTATGTGTGCAGACAGGGTCAGTGGTCAGTGGCTTACAGAATGGCACTGGAACCATATGTTGCAATTATTAAGTTTCTTTGCTGAGGGTCCAAAAGCATAGTACAAAAAAATAAACCAACCAACCTTTAGGCTATAAAAAAGTGTTGGAACACTTATGGCATTTAAATTCATTGCTGTTTATCACTGGCATAACATGATTATTAAACCATTTAATATAAAAATAACATGATGAATTTGAAACACACATTTACCAAATTGTATGTTGTTTTTTTTACATCTGCAGGGAAGGTTGTTTTCAGCTTCTTGCCTTTCATGTATACTTTGCTTGATGATAATTTGTCCTATATACCTGTTTATCATGTTCATGTGAACCAACTGTGTGGGCAATGAAATTTATTTATGACCTAATACTCAACACAGGATGATATAAACCTTTATCATACCACCGCATTGATATCTGCCTGATATAACGTTGCCTGATATATTTTTTGTATCATGGTCAACAGGAAGTTCTTATATCAGTCAATGTTTGGAGTTATGTGGGATTTGCAATAAAGTCAACAATTTCTATCAACATTAATCAGGTTCAACAAAACAAACAATTTGATACCAAGAGCGCATATATTTTATTCTAGTTTAAAGTCATAAATCACAAAAACGTTTATTTTGTTTAAATAACCACAGCCCGCACTACAAAGTTAAATGACGTCATCAATGGGACCATAAGTCTTAAATATCGATATAGTCATTGCACTCGCAAGTGTTGCACAGAAAGTCAAGGCAAATGATAACTGTATGCTAATCCTCAACGTTTTTACAAACGAATTAACAAGCTTGTGTTAATATTGACAACATCATCAAAATGTCAATTTCAATACACATCTCCAAAATGGCGTCTCCAAACTATTCGGTGAAGTGTGTTCTTCGATTAAATTTGTCCTTGCAGTCCATTCCTGATCTCCAATTCAAAATGTGTATAATTAAAGCGGGTGTACTCTTCTCATTCGTAGTGCAAACAACTTTTTTTCTCTATACGATGTTAAAAATAAGCGACTATTCTATCGTCTTTTCGAACGCCGTTGCTACATATATGTCAACGTGTAAAAGCCGGATCAGCAAAATCAGCGGGAATTCGTACATTTTAAATATAAAAAATGAATTGTTTTGCAGATTTTTAGAAACATGTGGTATGATAAACAGAAAAACAGGTTACTGTCCCATCGTTTTGTAATATATCAGGCTCGGCACGAATAAAATAACCGCTCGGCATGCCTCGCCGTTATATTATTCTAAGCCTTGCCTGATATATTACAAAACGATGAGACAGTAACCTGTTATTCTCTATATCTCTGGTATTTGTTTAATTGAGCAACCTCTCATTTTATAATGGTGCACGTGTTTATTGCAATCAGTAAGATGTCATAATGCAGCATTCCAGTGGACTTTAACCTGATGGGGCAGAACACTAATTTATCAGTAAACATTTGTTAAGATTTGTTGCAGAGCTTATAATGATTTAGATTTTAAGACTGCGAGAATAATCCCCGGTTTGAAGTTGCGCAGAATTTGAGCCCCATGAATTAAAGTGCTATCACATTGTTCTATTTAAAAAAAAGGATATGTAAACAAGAATGATAGTGAACAGAAGTCTCGTGTGGCCCTTACAGTGTTGAAATGAGAGCATATATCTAGTTTGGTGCTGTAATTAAAAGACTTGAGTAGTATTTTTCTGAATTTCATCAATGTATGAACCGTCTGGAAAACGAATTTATGCAGGCATATTATTTCTGGTACATTATTCTAAGATGAGATGCAGATAAAGCTATTCAATGATAATCAGAATGCTTTACATTAGCTTGTTAAGCTCATTTTCTACATGAGTTGTTGTTGTTGTATTCAGAAGTACATCAAGTATGTGAAGAACCTGATCAGCATCACAGCGTGTGGGGACTATTGCTGTCTGTCTACCAGGGCAGACGAACTCACCAACCAGTATGTGCTGGTCCTGTGCAACTCTATTGGGACACCCCTCGACTCCAAGTATATTGGTAAGTCACCAACCAGTATACACATGTATGCTCGTACTGTGCAACTCTATTGGCACACCCCTTGACTCCAAGTATATTGGTAAGTCATCAACCAGTATGTGCTTGTACTGTGCAACTCTATTGGCACACCCCTCGACACCAAGTATATTGGTAAGTCATCAACCAGTATGTGCTTGTACTGTGCAACACTATTGGGACACCCCTTGACTCCAAGTATATTGGTAAGTCACCAACCAGTATATGCTCGTACTGTGCAACTCTATTGGGACACCCTTCGACTCCAAGTATATTGGTAAGTCACCAACCAGTATATGCTCGTACTGTGCAACACTATTGGGACACCCCTCAACACCAAGTATATTGGTAAGTCACCAACCAGTATGTGCTTGTACTGTGCAACTCTATTGGCACACCCCTCGACACCAAGTATATTGGTAAGTCACCAACCAGTATGTGCTTGTACTGTGCAACTCTATTGGCACACCCCTCAACACCAAGTATATTGGTAAGTCATCAACCAGTATGTGCTTGTACTGTGCAACACTATTGGCACACCCCTCGACACCAAGTATATTGGTAAGTCATCAACCAGTATGTGCTTGTACTGTGCAACTCTATTGGCACACCCCTCAACACCAAGTATATTGGTAAGTCATCAACCAGTATGTGCTTGTACTGTGCAACACTATTGGCACACCCCTCGACACCAAGTATATTGGTAAGTCACCAACCAGTACGTGCTTGTACTGTGCAACTCTATTGGGACACCCATCGACTCCAAGTATATTGGTAAGTCACCAGCCAGTATGTGCTTGTACTGTGCAACTCTATTGGCACACCCCTCGACTCCAAGTATATTGGTAAGTCACCAACCAGTATGTGCTTGTCCTGTGCAACACTATTGGGACACCCCTTGACTCCAAGTATATTGGTAAGTCACCAACCAGTATGTGCTTGTACTGTGCAACTCTATTGGCACACCCCTTGACTCCAAGTATATTGGTAAGTCACCAACCAGTATGTGCTCGTCCTGTGAAAGGAAATTTATTTATGCATTGAATAAGACCGAGATCGTGAAAATCGCTGCAAAATTGATGAAGTAATGGCTGTTCAAAGTTATACGCCCTGTTTTCGGGTGATTTCGAGTTGAATCCCTTGTTATATATATATTTGATAATTAATTATTTTTTCCAGAAAAGTAGATTTTTCGTTATAATATGATTATTTATCATTCAAAATGATGTTTTCACTAATTAATATCATTGCCACACGCTAACCACCTGTGTTGTTTATCATAAATGGCCAACTAAATTTTGTCAGCTCTTTAAAATAATGGTTTAACTGTTTTTTAATTCTTGGATACATTATTCTTTTTAGTAAGAAATCTTATACAAAATGCTTGTCACTTGCAATTTAAGACATCTTTAAACTTAGAACATAGTATTGAACAATAGTTGAAACTTCTTTCAGTATGTATGAAGTAATATCCTGCATAACATAGTTTGCTTTTGTTAAGAATTGTTAAAGTGTTCATATTTCTTGATGAAAACATTGAATGACGTTGTTCTTTTAAAACATTTAAATTCTGATGTTGTCTGAAGTCTTTTTGCGGGTGCAAAGTAACCCTGTTTCTGCCACCTTCAGCTGTATGTTCTGTTTCAGAAATAGACCCGGTCTACCTTACTATGACTAAGACCCACATCGTTGCTGCCTCCAGGGAGGCGTTCTACACCTGGCAGTTTAAGAACCCCAAGAAGCTCTCCACACTGGAGGTGGCAGGACGCAGGAAGACTGGCACTGAGAGGTAGAGGCAGCACAGGCACTCTTAGTTGCTGCTTGTTTCAGACTGAGTTATTTTTTTGTTTCAGACTGGTTTTGCTTTATGTTTCAGACTGGTTCTGCTTCATGTTTCAAACTGGTACTGATTCATGTTTCAGACTGGTTCTACGTCATGTTTCAGACTGGCTCTGCTTTATGTTTCAGACTGGTTCTACTTCATGTTTCAGACTGGTTCTGCTTCATGTTTCAGACTGGTTCTACTTCATGTTTCAGACTGGTACTGCTTCATGTTTCAGTCTGGTTCTACTTCATGTTTCAGACTGGTTCTGCTTCATGTTTCAGACTGGTACTGCTTCATGTTTCAGACTGGTTCTACTTCATGTTGCAGACTGGTACTGCTTCATGTTTCAGACTGGTACTGCTTTTTCAGTCTGGTTCTACTTCATGTTTCAGACTGGTACTGCTTCATGTTTCAGACTGGTACTGCTTCATGTTTCAGACTGGTTCTACTTCATGTTTCAGACTGGTTCTGCTTTATTTTTAAGACTAATTCAACTTCATGTTTTTCTGGTGGTGTTGTATGTTTCAGACTGGTTCTGCTCAATGTTTCATGTTACAGGCAGATTCACACCCATTTTTAGATTGGTACTGCTGTATTTTTAAGACTGATTCTGCTCAGACTGATTCTGCTCTTTGTTCAGACTGGTTGTTTTGTATGTTCATTACTGATCCAGCTATATTTTTGTACTAGTTCTGCACTTTGTTTAAAACTGTTACTGCTTCATTTCTACACTGGGTATGCTCTTTTTTTAAAACTGGTCCTGGTTTAGTGTTCTATGTTTCTTCTGTGTGTTCCAAGCTTATACTGCTCTATACATGTATTTCAGACTGTTTTTTATGTTTTAGACTGGTTATGGTTTATGTTTCAGACTGATTCTGGTCTTTGTTATATTGTTTAATTTTAAAATAATATGGCACAAATGTAAGCCATCTTAAGACAACTTTTCACAAGTAATATTTTTCTTCCTTCCTCAAAGGTCAAAGTTATACTATGTTCCATGGCACTCTATGTTTCAGACTTCACCACATAGATGACCACCCTACAGGAGGTGCTGCCCTGGAGGAGGTAGACTTCAGTAAGGCCTTCACCAACACTGAGGACCAGATCTGTTGTATCACCGCCTCAGACAAGCTCCTCATTGTGGTAAGTTATCAGATCTGTATCAATGCATCAGACAAGCTCCTCATTGTGGTAAGTTATCAGATCTGCTGTATCACGGCCTCAGACAAGCTCCTCATTATGGTAAGTTATCAGATCTGCTGTGTCATGGCCTCAGACAAGATCCTCATTGTGGTAAGTTATCAGATCTGCTGTATCACGGCCTCAGACAAGCTCCTCGTTGTGGTAAGTTATCAGATCTGCTGTGTCATGGCCTCAGACAAGCTTCTCATTGTGGTAAGTTATCAGATCTGCTGTATCATGGCCTCAGACAAGCTCCTCATTGTGGTAAGTTATCAGATCTGCTGTATCATGGCCTCAGACAAGCTCGTCATTGTTGTAAGTTATCAGATCTGCTGTATCATGGCCTCAGGCAAGCTTCTCATTGTGGTAAGTTATCAGATCTGCTGTATCAATGCATCAGACAAGCTCCTCATTGTGGTAAGTTATCAGATCTGCAGTATCACGGCCTCAGACAAGCTCTTCATTGTGGTAAGTTATCAGATCTGTGTATCACGGCCTCAAACAAGCTTCTCATTGTGGTAAGTTATCAGATCTGCTGTATCACAGAATTAGACTAGCTCCTCATTGTGGTTGGTTATTAGATCTGCTGTATCACGGCCTCAGACAAGCTCCTCATTGTGGTAAGTTATCAGATCTGCTGTATCACCGCCTCAGACAAGCTTTTCATTGTGGTAAGTTATCAGATCTGCTGTATCATGGCCTCAGACAAGCTCCTCATTGTGGTAAGTTATCAGATCTGCTGTATGACGGCCTCAGACAAGATTTTCATTGTGGTAAGTTATCAGATCTGCTGTATCATGGCCTCAGACAAGCTCCTCATTGTGGTAAGTTATCAGATCTGCTGTATGACGGCCTCAGACAAGCTCCTAATTGTGGTGAGTTATCAGATCTGCTGTATCACGGCCTCAGACAAGCTTCTCATTGTGGGAAGTTATCAGATCTGCTGTATCACAGCATCAGACTAGCTCCTCATTGTGGTTAGTTATTAGATCTGCTGTATCATGGCCTCAGACAAGCTCCTCATTGTGGTAAGTTATCAGATCTGCTGTATCATGGCCTCAGACAAGCTTCTCATTGTGGTAAGTTATCAGATCGGCTGTATCATGGCCTCAGACAAGCTTCTCATTGTGGTAAGTTATCAGATCTGCTGTTCCACAGCATTAGACTAGCTCCTGATTGTGGAAAGTTATCAGATCTGCTGTATCATGGCCTCAGACAAGCTTCTCATTGTGGTAAGTTATCAGATCTGCTGTATCATGGCCTCAGACAAGCTCCTCATTGTGGTAAGTTATCAGATCTGCTGTATCATGGCCTCAGACAAGCTTCTCATTGTGGTAAGTTATCAGATCTGCTGTATCATGGCCTCAGACAAGCTCCTCATTGTGGTAAGTTATCAGATCTGCTGTATCATGGCCTCAGACAAGATCCTCATTGTGGTAAGTTATCAGATCTGCTGCATCATGGCCTCAGACAAGCTTCTCATTGTGGTAAGTTATCAGATCTGCTGTTCCAAAGCATCAGACTGGCTCCTGATTGTGGAAAGTTATCAGATCTGCTGTATCATGGCCTCAGACAAGCTTCTCATTGTGGTAAGTTATCAGATCTTCTGTATCACTGCCTCAGACAAGCTTCTCATTGTGGTAAGTTATCAGATCGGCTGTATCACCGCCTCAGACAAGCTCCTCATTGTGGTAAGTTATCAGATCTGCTGTATCATGGCCTCAGACAAGCTCGTCTTTGTGGTAAGTTATCAGATCTGCTGTATCATGGCCTCAGACAAGCTCCTCATTGTGATAAGTTATCAGATCGGCTGTATCGAGGCCTCAGACTAGCTCCTCATTGCGGTAAGTTATCAGATCTGCTGTATCACAGACCAGACTAGCATTTCATTGTGGTAAGTTATCAGATCTGCTGTATCACCCTCAGACAAGCTCCTGATTGTGGTAAGTTACCAGATCTGCTGTATCACTGCCTCAGACAAGCTTCTCATTGTGGTAAGTTTGCAGTGATTATAGACTCCCATGGCATAGAACATGGAGAAACACTTATGTTTTACACGTCTGACTGATTCGTGCTTAAACATTAGTAATGAGGAAAATATATCTATTGAAATTAAACCTGTTAACCTGTAGTTATGTTGTCCTCTATGTTATTCTTTTTTAAGCCCCTACTATGCGATTACTCCACTCAGCTGCAGTTTCTCACTTAAGCATTGAAGGAAGGTCAGCATGGATTTGTTTATTATTTAACCTAGAGGTTATTTCATATGAGTCTTGCTCTGGGATAATGGGGCTTAGGGCATGTGCATAAAGTGTCATCTCAGATTAGTCTGTGCACTTAACGCACATTCATTGAGCCCAGATTGTCCAGATATGTTACATGCATGTACTGGTTGCAGGGTCGTGAGTCTGGCACACTGAACCGCTACTCCATGCCGATGCTGTCCCTGACCCAGAAGTACGCCCTGGAGTGCCGCCCCCACCAGCTCTCCCTCAACTGCACGTCCAGGTGGGCTTACAGGCTTACACCTGCCTTGTAGGGCTGAACATCGTACAATGTAGTGATGTAGAGGCTTACACCTGCCTTGTAGGGCTGAACATCGTACCATGTAGTGATGTACAGGCTTACACCTGCCTTGTAGGGCTGAACATCGTACAATGTAGTGATGTACAGGCTTACACCTGCCTTGTAGGGCTGAACATCGTACAATGTAGTGATGTAGAGGCTTACACCTGCTTTGTAGGGCTGAACATCGTACAATGTAGTGATGTAGAGGCTTACACCTGCCTTGTAGAGCTGAACATCGTACAATGTAGTGATGTACAGGCTTACACCTGCCTTGTAGGGCTGAACATCGTACAATGTAGTGATGTAGAGGCTTACACCTGCCTTGTAGGGCTGAACATCGTACAATGTAGTGATGTACAGGCTTACACCTGCCTTGTAGGGCTGAACATCGTACAATGTAGTGATGTAGAGGCTTACACCTGCCTTGTAGGGCTGAACATCGTACAATGTAGTGATGTAGAGGCTTATACCTGCCTTGTAGGGCTGAACATCGTACCATGTAGTGATGTACAGGCTTATACCTGCCTTGTAGGGCTGAACATCGTACAATGTAGTGATGTACATTCAAATACTTGATCATGATATTTTTATGATAAGAATATTGTTAATTGTATTAATAGTTGGAATAGAGGCATATACCTCCCACTTAGGACTCTAAATCTTACCATGTAGTCATGTTAATGAAGATATGAACATCATCTTAATTCTTTATTCAAATACGTGATAAACATATTTTTTATGATAAGAAAATGGTTAATATCTTTATGAAACATACGTCATTTTGGAAAGATAACATACCAAACAGAACTTTGTATCCTGTTAGTATTTCTGTTTTTTAATTTGTTATCATGGGCCTTATTTAAATTTAATTTAAAGGAAGTCTCATTTAAACAAAGTTGAGTGTAGACGAAAATGTAGTCTATGATAAGCCTGTGCGAACTGTACAGGCTAATCTGGGACAACACATAAAGCTCATGCATAAAGCCCAGTTTCCTCAGAAAGAGGCTTTGAGTGTTCCTGATCCCAGAGATGGAATGGGTACTGGACTGAAACTTTTGTAATTCCTTGGAACACTCATGGCAACCAGTTTTAGGGGTAAAATAAAATTATGTTTTGAAGTGACTTATTTGTGTGTTTTCAGTCGCCTGGCGATCATTGACATCAGTGGTGTGCTGACCTTCTTTGACCTTGACACCAAGATGACTGACCCTGATGGCAAGGAAGTGATCGGGGAGCACCTGAAGTTTGAAAGGAAAGATGTGTGGGACATGCGCTGGGCTGAGGTCAGATTAACAGACACATTGAGTGTTTTCTAATGTAAACATTTGCATACTAGGTGCCTTTCTGTTTATCAAGATGATTCATTGATTGTTAACCAGGCCTTCAACAAAATTGATATCCTTGTTATTAGATTGGGTGTTCAAGCAGGCATTCAAGTTACAGAAGTAATTGAAGACTGAAATCTGGATTCTGAGATAACTGAAAATGTTCTTACTGTAGCTGATGAAATTTTGATTAGTAATCACCATTAAGTGTTAATGTTTTCAACACTTTTTTATGTCCAGGGATTCACGCCGACTATTGACTTATGTGCTCTATAACTTAAAACCATTTTTATGGAAGATGAATAAATGTTGTAAGTATGTGGAGAACACAATTTTAGGGATTGACTGGAAATTTTAAATATGTTATCACCATAACATGTAGAAGTTCATGATTATTGTTTCATGCCCAGTGATCCATATATTCCTGGGTTATGTGCCCTTGAACTTACCCATTTGTATTGCAGATGTTAACAATGTTATAATTTTGTGGTGCAAACCTCAAGTTCATAATTTAAGCTATTGAATTGAAACTTAAAATGTGTCAGGGATCCATTTAGTTCTGAGTTATGTGACTCTGAACTTAGTCATGGACATATTATTTGTTCATTATATGTAAACAATTATGGTTTAGGAAGTATTTCCTACGAGTACCTGTTGTCTGTTGCCAGGACAACAATGAGCTGTTTGCGATGATGGAGAAGACGCGGATGTACATCTTCCGCAGCCTGGACCCCGAGGAACCCATCCTGAGCAGTGGGTACATCTGTCAGTTCAACGACCTGCAGATCAGGACTGTCCTCCTGGACGAGATCATGAGAGACCCGGAGAACCCTGCCAAGGAACTCATGCAGGAGATGGAGATCAAGGTATGTACCAGCCTGCAACAACTCCAGCTGGCATCTGAACAATAACATCTGACATTGGTCTTTGGCTAATGACATCTAATCATAACATGACCTACGCTCCAGGAGTGAAATAACGTATTGCTCAATTTTGTTTATTACAATGTACAAGGGTGTTTTACACTAGTTATATAACATATTTTTTTGACGAAATGACGTTATCAAATCCAGCAAATTTCTTCAGTTAAACTCCATTACAATGTGAATGAACGGCTAAAAGAGCATATTAAAATAAAAAGAAAATTTGTTGGTCATGTTTTAAATAGAATCTTAGATTCGTGGTCATTTTGTATTGAATTTATTAAACTTCTAATCTAAATAAAGTTAAAAACTCGGTAAGCCTGATTTGTATCTTTATTTAGATGACTTGTTTAATAAATTCAATACAAAACGACCACTCATGCAAAAATCCTATATATCATTAGAGTTGACATCAATACCCTGCAGTATAATTGCTTCTAAAATCACTATCACAATAGCTTACATGGATATGCAGGTGTCATCAGTAACTGCATATTGTGTTACATCCTGTGTATCATAACAATTTATGTGTCTTGATTACTTTACGATGAGATATATAGGATCTGGCATGAGTTGTCATATCATACCATATTTTATTAAACGAGTTCAGGAATTGTGTTAGTAAGCGAGCCTTTTGCGAGCTTACTAACGAATTTCCTGGACGAGTTTAATAAAATATGGTATAATATGACAACGAGTGTCAGATATTTTTTATCACATGCTTTTAAATCAGCTAATTAAATAAATATATACGTAAACATAATGATAAATTCCGAATGTTGTTTACATTTCTTGACGTCATTTGAGGTTGCATCGTCATTTCAGCAAAATAACAAAATGGGATTGGTCAATAAACAAAAACAAAGCCAATGCAAATGCTTAAAATG
This sequence comes from Dreissena polymorpha, assembly GCF_020536995.1. Classification (NCBI taxonomy): domain Eukaryota; kingdom Metazoa; phylum Mollusca; class Bivalvia; order Myida; family Dreissenidae; genus Dreissena; species Dreissena polymorpha. The sequence goes on along the minus strand of NC_068368.1, from coordinate 35,146,004 downwards.
TTGTATTACACATGTGTAATAAAAAAAATATGTAATGGTTATATTACATGGGAAACAGGGAATGGCATGTGATAAATTACTGACCCTGTTCGGTATGTTCAGTCTCTGCGTGACACACGTGACCTGCTGGAGAAGATCGGTCTGCCGGATGCCCAGCAGTTCATAGAGGACAACCCCCACCCCCGCCTGTGGAGGCTGCTGGCAGAGTCAGCCTTGGAGCAACTACAGCTCAAGGTCGCAGAGCAGGCCTTTGTCAGGTGTAAGGACTTCCAGGGCATAGAGTTTGTCAAGAGACTTGGTAACCTTCAGGTGGGTACTGCTCACATAGCTAGATTCACACATGGTGATAATTTTTATTGAGTCATTTTAACTATGGTTTGACTGTATTCATTTATACAAAAAAAATAGATACTAATAGATACTTCGGCACAAGGAAAGTGCACGGGCATTTACAATAATGCTGGATAAAAATTTGGCAATTAACCAATAATTCTTATTGAAGAATGGTTTTATTTGGAACTTTTATTTAACATTTTAGGTTAATACCATATCTGATAATGCAATACAAAAAATGATTTAGTAGCAATAAATTTGTGAAGGTTTGATATTCTTCATTTATTAATAAGTCATGGAATGTTTGTTGTGCTCTAGAATGAGAACATGAAGCAGGCAGAGGTGGCTGCGTACTTCCGGAGGTTTGATGAGGCAGAAAGGAAGTACCTTGACATGGACCGCAGGTGTGCTATCTCTTACCTTACAAATGTCTATTATATTAAAATGATGGTGAATGTAAATGATGCATCAGTTAGGTATAAAAGAGATTTCGATGTCTTTTTAGTCAAGATGGCAGAATTTATTTTACATTTATTAAACAAACGGTACATATTCATTCAGCTTAGTGTTTTATTGTGAAATATATTAATTTGGACCATAACAATATTATAACCACATTATTTTGTTCGATGTAGACACTAGTTATCCACAGGAAAACGCCCTTATTAAAAAGTTATTGAAAGGAACAAATTGTTAGTATGTTTATTTGTATGCTCCCCAAAAATTTCGGGGAGCTTATAGTTGCTAGTTTTTCCTTCCTTCCTTTCTTCCGTCACACTTTTGTTACAGTTTCTCATAGCGCCTTCAATATTCTACCGATCTCTTACATATTTGGCATGTAGGTACCTTGCATGGACCTACACCTTTTGACGAGGTTTGAGGTCATTGGGGTCAAGGTCACCGAGGCTAATAATAGAACTTTTTTTAAGTTGTTATTGCCCTTCGATAAGTAATATGACAATGTAAAGAATTTGATGTTTCTGTGACAGATCACAGGAACCTATTATCCAAAGTTTATTAAACCATGCAGTATCTTTCATGATGGGCATACCTAAATATGTCATATTGTTCTACTCCAGTGAGTTTTCAAGGAGTTATGGTCCCTTGAATAATAATTAGTTTCCACACAATAAACACATACATTGTCAAAGCGCATCATCGGAGAGCATCCATCAGTTTCACTGATATTCTTGTTTGTTTAACTGGTACAAAATAAATCAATTTTTATAAAAACTTATGTCCTCTAAGCGTAATTGAGTGAACTTTTAGCTGTTCATTTGCTTATCAATGTATCAATATGTATCAATGTTGTATTGATATATGCAGTATCTACATTTGTTAATCGTTATACAATCTGACAAAACATAGAGATGGGTAAACTGGAATCACCATGTCCATCTTGTCTTAATTTTATGATAACACATTACAACACATATGCCTCCTTTTAAACCCCTGTTAATTTAGTTTTACAGCGGGCATATTGGAGTTAGCTATTGATTACTTGGTTTGTTGGTTTGTTGGGTTTGGGGTTAGTTTTTCCTTCTGGCCCCATAAAAAGTTTGAAAATCAATCTACTAGTATTTCTACTTCACGCTTTTGACTTGAAACTTTAAGTTTGTCATCACCATGAAGTATAGATGTTCAAGACACAATTTCCATGCTTAATGATCAACACATTTCTTAATTATGTGCCCTTGAAATGAGCGTATTTCATGGCAGAAACATACAATGGTGTAAGTTTTAAATAATTGAAACTTTAAATATGTCATCTCACCATGAAGTATAGATTGCAAGACACTATTTCTATGTGCAATGATCCACACATTCCTAATTTATGTGCCCTTGAATCGAGCCTTTTTTATGGCAGAGGCATTCAATGGAGTAAGTTATGGAGAGAACTACTTTCAATACATCTCTCAAGCTTTTGACTTGAAGCTTTGAATATGTCATCAACATAAAGTGTAGATGTGGAAGACACCTTTTAATGCTGTGTTCTCCACATGTTCCTGAGTTATGTGCATTGCATTGAGACATTTTTCTGGCAGAAGTATGAGATGTTCTAAACTTCTAATTACTACTGTTGAAAATTTAAAACATTCAAAGAAATTGAACACAAAAAAACCAATAAAAAATTAGGACTTGCATTTTTGACAAAAAGGTTTTTGGTGACATGCATCAAATGTTTCAAATGGCAGAATTCTTTTACTTTTTCACATGGATGTGTAATCTGTTTCAGGGACCTTGCTGTGAGCCTGCGTAAGAAACTTGGAGACTGGTTCCGTGTGGTACAGCTGCTTAAGACTGGGTCTGGTGGTGACGATCTACAGCTGGAGGAGGCTTGGAACGCCATAGGGGACTACTATGCTGACAGGCAGAAATGGTGAGTTGTAACAATGGAAAGCCATAGGGGACTACTATGCTGACAGGCAGAAATGGTGAGTTGTAACAATGGAACGCCATAGGGGACTACTATGCTGACAGGTAGAAATGGTGAGTTGTAACAATGGAATGCCATAGGGGACTACTATGCTGACAGGCAGAAATGTTGAGTTGTAACAATGGAACACCATAGGGGACTACTATGCTGACAGGCAGAAATGGTGAGTTTTGAGTTTGCTGTTTAAAGGCAGCAGGTTGTGATGTACTACATTTATTTTCTGTTTACAGGCAGCAGGCTGTGATGTACAACATTTATTTGCTGTTTACAGGCAGCAGCTGTGACATATTCAATTTGTTACTATTTCAGGCAGCAGCTGTGACATACTATATTTGTTACTATTTGCAGGCAGCAGGCTGTGACGTACTACGTGCAGGGCAGGAACCAGGAACGGTTGGCTGAGTGCTACTACATACTGGAGGACTACACAGGCCTGGAGAAGATGGTCTCCAGTCTGCCAGAGAACCACAAACTGCTGCCGGTCAGTATTCAACACACACATGCTGACACTACAATAGTTTCTTTTCTTACACTGTGTACCCATGTCCAGTATTTTGACCCACCAATGTTGACTGTTTCAGGAGATAGCCTCCATGTTCATGACTGTGGGCATGTGCAACCAGGCTGTCGATGCATACATCAAGGTAATACGCTGTAGGCCTTATGTCTTGTTAGCATACCATAGTATTCAAGAAAACATTGACAACCTTATATTATTTTCTTGTAAACAACTACGCATTTGAACATCACTTTTATGTCTTTCATCTCTGCCATGTGACATTGTTGCTATATCCTGGTATGTGACTGTGCCATGTGACATTGTTGCTATATCCTGGTATGTGACTGTGCTGTTGTCTGGCCTTCAGTGCAACCACATCAAGACTGCCATAGATTGCTGTGTGAGTCTGAACCAGTGGAACATGGCCATAGACCTGGCCAAGACCCACAATGTGCGTGAGATAGACTCCCTGCTGGCCAAGTACGCCCAGCACCTCCTAGAGAAAAACAAGATTATCAATGCTATAGAGCTCTACAGGAAGGCTGGGCACTACCTCGAGGCTGCCAAACTGCTCTTCAAGGTACATCATTTACCAGGAGATACACTGGCAACTTTATTTATATATGTTGTACACGTTTTAGCATTTAAAGTATTGTTTAGATGTCCCAGATTGCAAATGAGGGGTATGTTTGATGTCTGTGTTTGGCCCCAGATTGCCAATGAGGTGTATGTTTGATGTCTGTGTTTGGCCCCAGATTGCCATTGAGGTGTACGTTTGATGTCTTTGTTTGGCCCCAGATTGCCAATGAGGGGTATGTTTGATGTCTTTGTTTGGCCCCAGATTGCCAATGAGGGGTATGTTTGATGTCTTTGTTTGGCCCCAGATTGCCATTGAGGTGTATGTTTGATGCCTTTGTTTGGCCCCAGATTGCCAATGAGGGGTATGTTTGATGTCTTTGTTTGGCCCCAGATTGCCAATGAGGGGTTTGTTTGATGTCTGTGTTTGGCCCCAGATTGCCATTGAGGTGTATGTTTGATGTCTTTGTTTGGCCCCAGATTGCCAATGAGGGGTATGTTTGATGTCTGTGTTTGGCCCCAGGTTGCCAATGAGGGGTATGTTTGATGTCTGTGTTTGGCCCCAGATTGCCAATGAGGGGTATGTTGGATGTCTGTGTTTGGCCCCAGATTGCCAATGAGGTGTATGCTTGATGTCTTTGTTTCGCCCCAGATTGCCAATGAGGTGTATGTTTGATGTCTGTGTTTGCCCCAGATTGCCAATGAGGTGTATGTTTGATGTCTTTGTTTGCCCCAGATTGCCAATGAGGTGTATGTTTGATGTCTTTGTTTGCCCCAGATTGCCAATGAGCAGAGAGAAAAGAAGCAGAAGCCTCTGCATATCAAGAAGCTGTACGTGCTGGGAGGGCTGCTGGTGGAGCAGTACCATGAACTCATGAAGATGACCTCCAGAGCCAAGGTCAAGGACAAGCGAGGGGCAATGGTAGGTCACACTGCACACATGTAGTATACCAAACAATAATATGAGTCTATTTACATATAATGTAGCTTAAAGATGACCTCCAGGGCTAAGTTCAAGGAAACGAGCAGCCATGGTATGTCACAACACAAACATGTAGTATGCAGAACGATAATATGAGTTAATACATTTTTAATGCAAGTAAAGATGACCTACAGGTCAAGAAAAAAATGTTTACATGAAAGACGCCTGTTCTGTGTATTGTAGGCAAGCTCTGCCCTGGCAGGGTTTCTTGAGGAGGACACAGCGGCTGTGTCAGATGGCAAGCTGATAGAGAACGCTTGGCGCGGGGCTGAGGCCTTCCACTTCTACCTGCTGGCTCAGAGGCAACTACAGGAAGGTAAAACTTGCCTCTGGTTCAGTGCAAGCAGGGCATCTCCACAAGACAACTCAGTGATAACATTTTTTAAGTAAAATCATTTCAAGTCAATTTTGACATGAATGGTTTTACTTTTGTTATACATTATTTTACCAAATACTGTAAAATTATCATTATTTGTTGGACATTTATTTATGTTGATTTTGTGGGTGGACAGATTAATTGTATTCAAGATCCCAACAAATTATCATATATTTAAATTTTGTAAGACAAAATTACCTTGGGATGAAATAAATAAATATCCAACGAAATCCACACACACACACACACCCTGTGTTAGTGTGGCAAACCAGATACATCAAGATGCTACACAGGGGGTTACATTACACTGTTTTCTTAGCTGACACTTGACATTTACTTAAAAACGCTTATGCATAAAAGCTGTATTGAAACCATAACCTTTGTTACTATTGCTGATATTCCCTTTAAGCATGTCTTTGCAGTCATAGTTTCAGGTCATTCACATAAATTAGACAATAGACTATGAAAATGTAAGAATAGTCTAGTGTGCTATGTTGAGACAGCTCTTGTTGTGATGTTAACTAAGAGTGCAGTACAGAGCTTGTTTGCTTTGTTCTCTACATGCTGCTGTGTATCTGCAGGCTATGTGGACCTTGCCATGAAGACAGCTCTAGGACTGAGAGAGTATGAGGATGTACTGGACCCAGCAGACATCTACTCACTGCTAGGTAAGTCAGCCATGAAGACAGCTCTAAGACTGAGAGAGTATGAGGATGTACTGGACCCAGCAGACATCTACTCACTGCTAGGTAAGTCAGCCATGAAGACAGCTCTAGGACTGAGAGAGTATGAGGATGTACTGGACCCAGCAGACATCTACTCACTGCTAGGTAAGTCAGCCATGAAGACAGCTCTAGGACTGAGAGAGTATGAGGATGTACTGGACCCAGCAGACATCTACTCACTGCTAGGTAAGTCAGCCATGAAGACTGCTCTAGGACTGAGAGAGTATGAGGATGTAATGGACCCAGCAGACATCTACTCACTGCTAGGTAAGTCAGCCATAAAGACAGCTCTAAGACTGAGAGAGTATGAGGATGTACTGGACCCAGCATACATCTACTCATTGCTAGGTAAGTCAGCCATGAAGACTGCTCTAGGACTGAGAGAGTATGAGGATGTACTGGACCCAGCAGACATCTACTCATTGCTAGGTAAGTCAGCCATGAAGACAGCTCTAGGACTGAGAGAGTATGAGGATGTACTGGACCCAGCAGACATCTACTCACTGCTAGGTAATTCAGCAATGAAGACAGCTCTAGGACTGAGAGAGTATGAGGATGTACTGGACCCAACAGACATCTACTCACTGCTAGGTAAGTCAGCCATGAAGACAGCTCTAAGACTGAGAGAGTATGAGGATGTACTGGACCCAGCAGACATCTACTCACTGCTAGGTAAGTCAGCCATGAAGACTGCTCTAAGACTGAGAGAGTATGAGGATGTACTGGACCCAGCAGACATCTACTCACTGCTAGGTAAGTCAGCAATGAAGACAGCTCTAGGACTGAGAGAGTATGAGGATGTACTGGACCCAACAGACATCTACTCACTGCTAGGTAAGTCAGCCATGAAGACTGCTCTAGGAATGAGAGAGTATGAGGATGAACTGGACCCAGCAGACATTATTCACTGCTAGGTAAGTCAGCCATGAAGACTGCTCTAGGACTGAGAGAGTATGATGATGTACTGGACCCAGCAGACATCTACTCACTGCTAGGTAAGTCAGCCATAAAGACTGCTCTAGGACTGAGAGAGTATGAGGATGAACTGGACCCAGCAGACATCTACTCACTGCTAGGTAAGTCAGCCATGAAGACAGCTCTAGGACTGAGAGAGTATGGGGTCTTCTGGACCCAGCAGACATCTATTCACTGCTAGGTAAGTCAGCCATGAAGACTACTCTAGGACTTTGAGAGTATGAGGATGTACTGGACCCAGCAGACATCTACTCACTGCTAGGTAAGTCAGCCATGAAGACTGCTCTAGGACTGAGAGAATATGAGGCTGTACTGGACCCAGCAGACATCTACTCACTGCTAGGTAAGTCAGCCATGAAGACAGCTCTAGGAATGAGAGAGTATGAGGATGTACTGGACCCAGCAGACATTTACTCACTGCTAGGTAAGTCAGCCATGAAGACAGCTCTAGGAATGAGAGAGTATGAGGATGTACTGGACCCAGCAGACATCTACTCACTGCTAGGTAAGTCAGCCATGAAGACAGCTCTAGGAATGAGAGAGTATGAGGATGTACTGGACCCAGCAGACATCTACTCACTGCTAGGTAAGTCAGCCATGAAGACAGCTCTAGGAATGAGAGAGTATGAGGATGTACTGGACCCAGCAGACATCTACTCACTGCTAGGTAAGTCAGCCATGAAGACTGCTCTAGGAATGAGAGAGTATGAGGATGTACTGGACCCAGCAGACATTTACTCACTGCTAGGTAAGTCAATCATGAAGACAGCTCTAAGACTGAGAGAGTATGAGGATGTACTGGACCCAGCAGACATCTATTCACTGCTAGGTAAGTCAGCCATGAAGACTACTCTAGGACTTTGAGAGTATGAGGATGTACTGGACCCAGCAGACATCTACTCACTGCTAGGTAAGTCAGCCATGAAGACTACTCTAGGACTTTGAGAGTATGAGGATGTAATGGACCCAGCAGACATCTACTCACTGCTAGGTAAGTCAGCCATGAAGACTGCTCTAAGACTGAGAGAGTATGAGGATGTACTGGACCCAGCAGACATCTACTCACTGCTAGGTTAGTCGGCCATGAAGACAGCTCTAAGACTGAGAGAGTATGAGGATGTACTGGACCCAGCAGACATCTACTCACTGCTAGGTAAGTCAGCCATGAAGACTACTCTAGGACTGAGAGAATATGAGGATGTACTGGACCCAGCAGACATCTACTCATTGCTAGGTAAGTCAGCCATGAAGACTGCTCTAGGACTGAGAGAGTATGAGGATGTACTGGACCCAGCAGACATCTACTCATTGCTAGGTAAGTCAGCCATGAAGACTACTCTAGGACTGAGAGAGTATGATGATGTACTGGACCCAGCAGACATCTACTCACTGCTAGGTAAGTCAGCCATGAAGACAGCTCTAGGACTGAGAGAGTATGAGGATGTACTGGACCCAGCAGACATCTACTCACTGCTAGGTAAGTCAGCCATGAAGACAGCTCTAGGACTTAGAGAGTATGAGGATGTACTGGACCCAGCAGACATCTACTCACTGCTAGGTAAGTCAGCCATGAAGACTACTCTAGGACTTAGAGAGTATGAGGATGTACTGGACCCAGCAGACATGTATTCACTGCTAGGTAAGTCAGCCATGAAGACTACTCTAGGACTGAGAGAGTATGAAGATGTCCTGGACCCAACAGACATCTACTCACTGCTAGGTAAGTCAGCCATGAAAACTGCTCTAGGACTTAGAGAGTATGAGGATGTACTGGACCCAGCAGACATCTACTCACTGCTAGGTAAGTCAATCATGAAGACTGCTATAGGACTGAGAGAGTATGAGGATGTACTGGACCCAGCAGACATCTATATATTCACTGCTAGATAAGTCAGCCATGAAGACTGCTCTAGGACTTTGAGAGTATGAGGATGTACTGGACCCAGCAGACATCTACTCACTGCTAGGTAAGTCAGCCATGAAGACTGCTCTAGGACTGAGAGAGTATGAAGATATACTGGACCCAGCAGACATCTACTCACTGCTAGGTAAGTCAGCCATAAAGGCAGCTCTAGGACTGAGAGATTATGGGGTTTTCTGGACCCAGCAGACATCTACTTACTGTTAGGTAAGTCAGCCATGTAGACTGTTCTAGGACTGTGAGAGTATGAGGATGAACTGGACCCAGCAGACATCTACTCACTGCTAGGTAAGTCAGCCATGAAGACTACTCTAGGACTGAGAGAGTATGAGGATGTACTGGACCCAGCAGACATCTAGTCATTGCTAGGTAAGTCAGCCATGAAGACAGCTCTAGGAATGAGAGAGTATGGGGTCTTCTGGACCCAGCAGACATCTATTCACTGCTAGGTAAGTCAGCCATGAAGACTACTCTAGGACTTAGAGAGTATGAGGATGTACTGGACCCAGCAGACATCTATTCACTGCTAGGTAAGTCAGCCATGAAGACTACTCTAGGACTGAGAGAGTATGAAGATGTACTGGACCCAGCAGACATCTACTCACTGCTAGGTAAGTCAGCCATGAAGACTGCTCTAGGACTGAGAGAGTATGAGGATGTACTGGACCCAGCAGACATCTACTCACTGCTAGGTAAGTCAGCCATGAAGACTGCTCTAGGACTGAGAGAGTATGAGGATGTACTGGACCCAGCAGACATCTATTCACTGCTAGATAAGTCAGCCATGAAGACACCTCTAGGAATGAGAGAGTATGAGGCTGTAATGGACCCAGCAGACATCTACTCACTGCTAGGTAAGTCAGCCATGAAGACAGCTCTAGGACTGAGAGAGTATGAGGATGTACTGGACCCAGCAGACATTTACTCACTGCTAGGTAAGTCAGCCATGAAGACTGCTCTAGGACTGAGAGAGTATGAGGCTGTAATGGACCCAGCAGACATCTACTCACTGCTAGGTAAGTCAGCCATGAAGACTGCTCTAGGAATGAGAGAGTATGAGGCTGTAATGGACCCAGCAGACATCTACTCACTGCGAGGTAAGTCAGCCATGAAGACACCTCTAGGAATGAGAGAGTATGAGGCTGTAATGGACCCAGCAGACATCTACTCACTGCTAGGTAAGTCAGCCATGAAGACTGCTCTAGGACTGAGAGAGTATGAGGATGAACTGGACCCAGCAGACATCTACTCACTGCTAGGTAAGTCAGCCATGAAGACTGCTCTAGGACTGAGAGAGTATGAGGATGTACTGGACCCAGCAGACATCTACTCACTGCTAGGTAAGTCAGCCATGAAGACTACTCTAGGACTGAGAGAGTATGAGGATGTACTGGACCCAGCAGACATCTACTCATTGCTAGGTAAGTCAGCCATGAAGACTGCTATAGGACTGAGAGAGTATGAGGATGAACTGGACCCAGCAGACATCTACTCACTGCTAGGTAAGTCAGCCATGAAGACTGCTCTAGGAATGAGAGAGTATGAGGATGTACTGGACCCAGCAGACATCTACTCACTGCTAGGTAAGTCAGCCATGAAGACTACTCTAGGACTGAGAGAGTATGAGGATGTACTGGACCCAGCAGACATCTACTCATTGCTAGGTAAGTCAGCCATGAAGACTGCTATAGGACTGAGAGAGTATGAGGATGAACTGGACCCAGCAGACATCTACTCACTGCTAGGTAAGTCAGCCATGAAGACTGCTCTAGGAATGAGAGAGTATGAGGATGTACTGGACCCAGCATACATCTACTCATTGCTAGGTAAGTCAGCCATGAAGACTGCTATAGGACTGAGAGAGTATGAAGATGTACTGGACCCAGCATACATCTACTCACTGCTAGGTAAGTCAGCCATGAAGACTGCTCTAGGACTGAGAGAGTATGAAGATGTACTGGACCCAGCAGACATCTACTCACTGCTAGGTTAGTCAGCCATGAAGACTACTCTAGGACTGAGAGAGTATGAAGATGTACTGGACCCAGAAGACATCTACTCACTGCTAGGTAAGTCAGCCATGAAGACTACTCTAGGACTGAGAGAGTATGAAGATGTACTGGACCCAGCAGACATCTACTCATTGCTAGGTAAGTCAGCCATGAAGACTACTCTAGGACTGAGAGAGTATGAAGATGTACTGGACCCAGCAGACATCTACTCACTGCTAGGTAAGTCAGCCATGAAGACAGCTCTAGGAATGAGAGAGGATGAGGCTGTACTGGACCCAGCAGACATCTACTCACTGCTAGGTAAGTCAGCCATGAAGACAGCTCTAGGACTGAATGAGTATGATGATGTACTGGACCCAGCAGACATCTACTCACTGCTAGGTAAGTCAGCCATGAAGACTGCTCTAGGACTGAGAGAGTATGAGGATGTCCTGGACCCAACAGACATCTACTCACTGCTAGGTAAGTCAGCCATAAAGACAGCTCTAGGACTGAGAGAGTATGAGGATGTACTGGACCCAGCAGACATCTACTCACTGCTAGGTAAGTCAGCCATGAAGACTGCTCTAAGACTGAGAGAGTATGAGGATGTACTGGACCCAGCAGACATCTACTCACTGCTAGGTAAGTCAGCAATGAAGACTGCTCTAGGAATGAGAGAGTATGAGGATGTACTGGACCCAGCAGACATCTACTCACTGCTAGGTAAGTCAGCCATGAAGACTGCTCTAGGAATGAGAGAGTATGAGGCTGTAATGGACCCAGCAGACATCTACTCACTGCTAGGTTAGTCGGCCATGAAGACAGCTCTAAGACTGAGAGAGTATGAGGATGTACTGGACCCAGCAGACATCTACTCACTGCTAGGTTAGTCGGCCATGAAGACAGCTCTAAGACTGAGAGAGTATGAGGATGTACTGGACCCAGCAGACATCTACTGATTGCTAGGTAAGTCAGCCATGAAGACTGCTCTAGGACTGAGAGAGTATGAGGATGTACTGGACCCAGCGGACATCTATTCACTGCTAGGTAAGTCAGCCATGAAGACTGCTCTAGGACTGAGAGAGTATGAGGATGAACTGGACCCAGCAGACATCTAATCATTGCTAGGTAAGTCAGCCCAGCTCTAGGTCTGAGAGAGTATGAGGATGTACTGGACCCAGCAGACATCTAATCATTGCTAGGTAATGATCATTTCTTGTTTGGAAGCAAGTCATTTTTATCTGACTAGTTTATTTGTCTGTGTACATGTGTTGTTGGGACCTCCGTTTCAGTGAAACATCTTGTTTTATTTACAATTGGAAAAGAATCAGTTTTGGAATAATTTATGCCAGTGTAACAATCTATCCACTAAGCATAACATAAGTTTCTGTTCTTTTCTGGTATTTTGGAGTTAGTCCTTTACTTATGACATTAATCAATGACATGGAAAGTTCCATTGGGTTCTATCTGAAAGTTTTAACTGTATAAATCCTAACTTATTTCCTTGCAGCATTGACTTCAACAGCAAACCGTGCGTTCAGGATCTGTTCCAACGCTTTCATCAAACTGGAGACCATGGAGTCAGTCAGCCCAGAGCACCGCCAGCAGTATGAGGACCTGGCACTGGAAATATTCACCAAGTAGGTAGCCAGCAGTATGAGGACCTGGCACTGGAAATATTCACCAAGTAGGTAGCCAGCAGTATGAGGACCTGGCACTGGAAATATTCACCAAGTAGGTAGCCAGCAGTATGAGGACCTGGCACTGGAAATATTCAATAAGAAGATAGCAATGAGTGCAAGGACCTCAAACTTTTATATTCACCAAGTAGGAAGCAAGCAGTGCAAGGTCCTCAGACTTTAATATTCACCAAGTAGGTTGCAAGCAGTGCAAGGACCTCAAACTTTAATATTTACCATGTTGGTCATGAGCAGTTTGAGGACCTCAAATTTTTATATCTTCCAAGAAGGTAGCAAGAAGTGCAAGGACCTCAAACTTTACTATTCATCAAGTAGGACGGGAGCAGTGGGAGGACCTCCAACTTGAATAATTACCATGTAGGTAGCTAGCAGTATGAGGACCTGGCACTTGAAATATTCAATAAGAAGGTAGCAAGGAGTGCAAGGACCTAAAACTTTTATCTTCATCAAGTAGGAAGCAAGCAGTGCAAGGACCTCAAACTTAAATATTCACCAAGTAGGTCGCGAGCAGTGCAACGACCTCAAACTTAAATATTCACCATGTAGGTCGCAAGCAGTGCGAGGACAAAATTTTAATATTCACCATGTAGGAACTAAGCAGTGCAAGGACCTCAAACTTTAATATTCACCAAGTAGTTAGCAAGCAGTGCAAGGATCTCAAACTTAAATATTCACCAAGTAGTTAGCAAGCAGTGAAAAGACCTCAAATTTTAATATTCACCAAGTAGGTAGCAAGCAGTGCAAGGACCTCAAACTTTAGTATTCACCATGTAGGTCGCGAGCAGTGCAAGGACCTCAAACTTAAATATTCACCATGTAGGTCGCAAGCAGTGCAAGGACAAAATTTTAATATTCACCATGTAGGTACTAAGCAGTGCAAGGACCTCAAACTTTAATATTCACCAAGTAGGTAGCAAGCAGTGCAAGGATCTCAAACTTAAATATTCACCAAGTAGTTAGCAAGCAGTGAAAAGACCTCAAATTTTAATATTCACCAAGTAGGTAGCAAGCAGTGCAAGGACCTCAAACTATAGTATTCACCATGTAGGTCGCGAGCAGTGCAAGGACCTCAAAGTTGAATATTCACCATGTAGGTAGAAAGCAGTGCAAGGACCTCAATCTTAAATATTCACCATGTTGGTTGCAAGCAGTTAGAGGACCTCAAACTTTAATATTCACCAAGAAGGTAGCAAGCAGTGCAAGGACCTGAAACTTAAGTATTCACCAAGAAGGTCGTGAGCAGTGCAAGGACCTCAAACTTAAATATTCACCAAGTAGGTAGCAAGCAGTGCAAGAACCTCAAACTATAGTAATCACCATGTAGGTGGCGGGCAGTGCAAGGACCTCAAACTCAAATATTCACCATGTAGGTAGCAAGCAGTGCAAGGACCTCAAACTCAAATATTCACCATGTAGGTAGCAAGCAGTGCAAGGTCCTCAAACTTTAATATTCACCATGTTGGTCGCAAGCAGTTAGAGGACCTCAAACTTTAATATTCACAAAGTAGGTAGCAAGCAGTGCAAGGACCTCAAACTTTAGTATTCACCAAGAAGGTCGCAAGCAGTGCAAGGACCTCAAACTTTAATATTCACCAAGTAGGAAGCAAGCAGTGCAAGGACCTCAAACTTAAATATTCACCAAGGTCGCGAGCAGTGCAAGGACCTCAAACTTAAATATTCACCATGTAGGTAGCAAGCAGTGCAAGGACCTCAAACTTTAATATTCACCATGTAGATCGCGAGCAGTGCAAGGGCCTCAAACTTAAATATTCACCATGTAGGTAGCAAGCAGTGCAAGGACCTTAAACTTTAATATTCACCATGTAGGTCGCGAGCAGTGCAAGGACCTCAAACTTAAATATTCACCAAGTAGGTAGCAATCAGTTGGAGGACCTAAAACTTTAATATTCACCAAGTAGGTAGCAATCAGTTGGAGGACCTCAAACTTTAATATTCACCAAGTAGGTAGCAATCAGTTTGAGGATCTTAAACTTTAATATTCACCATTAAGGTCATCTGATATCCAACAAAGGAAGCAGCATATTGCTTCCAAATGATGCCATTATCCTTCATTACTATATGGTTTTTATCACTTTTTATCTAAATTGTCTTTTTCATTCAGAATCTTGTAAGTTTTAATGTTTTTATTATTGTACTTATTGAACTATTTAACTGAACAAATCAATTCAGAGAGTGCCTATAGTGTGTTTTGTGTGTATTACAGGCACAGTCCCAAGGACAGTCGCAGCACCACAACAGAATGTACAAGCTGTTCAGCCACCATCCCAGACTGGTAAGATACACGCCAGTTGTGTAACCCTTTATCTGTTATTGGAAAACTGGGCTTAGTGCATGTGCATAAAGTGTTGTCCCATATTAGCCTGTGAAGTCCACAAAGGCTTATCACAGATAAGACTTTTTGTTTTATAGAATTTTTTGTTTGAAGGAAGTCTCATCTAAAGGAAAATCCAGTTGAGGCGGAAATTGTCATCCTTGAAAAGCCTTTGTTGAAAGTACAGGCGAATGTGCAATGACACTTTTAGTTTTTGTGCATAAAGCCCAGTTTTCTCAGAACAAAACTAATCAGTTTTTTAATTGTCATTTGTACAGGTGTGCCAGATATCCCTGACATGATCCCCACTAAGGGAGTTCTCGCACATTCTCAAAACACCAAGTTCTTGTGCTGCCAAGGCAACAGACAAAATCAGTGTGTCTTCATAAGCCTCAGGCTTTTGGTGCAATTGAGCTAACATTTATAACGTAAATTGTACTTGATAAAAAAGTAAAGTGCTCTGCATCATTCAGTTAGTATATGGTGTAGGATGTAGGACAAATACTGTAGGATGAACTCGTGTCTATACCAAGATATGCAATTTATTGTATCCATTTTTTGTATATGATTGTAGCTCTAATGCGTGTCCAAACTGCGATACAAAGTTCCCAACCTGCATCGTGACTGGGCGGCCCCTGATGGAGTACCAGTTCTGGATGTGCAGCGCCTGCAAGCATCGCGCCTACGAGAATGAGATCGCCCAGAAACAGACCTGCCCACTCTGTCACACACCAGTCTAACAACTATGTGGCCGTCTCTGTCACACACCAGTCTAACAACTATGTGGCCCACTCTGTCACACACCAGTCTTACAAATTAGGTTATTGACATTAATTGTGTTCTCCCTTGAATAGTTTAAGTGACAATTCAGTGAACAATATGAGTAAAATGGTTGGAACATTTGAATGTATGATGGCTGTTTGGCGGAAAAATGAATTATACTTATTAAGGTTAAGATTAGAAATTTCATTTTTTTTGTGATTTGTTAAATATTTTAAACCATATCTTAACATTTTCTGTTAATATATTGTCTTTATTTATGAGTGTATGTTCTCTGGCTGTTATCTAGACACAATCTGCCTGGACACCTGGATTCATCATGAAAGTTAAAAAACTGATTGTATTTTCATTTAGGTTATGTTTGGTGTTGAAATAAATCAAAGTATTTTAAAAATTATGTTTTTTCTCTGTAACTCTCTTTAATGACATCAAGCAATGTGTTTTCATGAAAATGTATATTTAAATAAATGTATTAAATAGTCTATCAATAGTTAAAAATCTTTATTCCTAATGGTGGAAGTAGTGATTTTTGACACAGTTTTCATTTCGTTGTAGAGATAATGTCGCGGCAGGCAAAAAGAGACAAAAGCTTACAATTATTTTACTACAACGATACAATTGTGACTTAATTGCAACACGCAAGTCGCACGTTATCATCACTAAAACCGTTGTTTTCGCTGACTAAGAAAGCGAACACCAATCACTTTGTTGTCAAAGCGTGAATTGGATTTTCTTCGAAGTAACATGACAAACCTTGAATTATTCCCCACCAAAGGCAAAGTGATATAGAATTGGCATTGTCCGCCAGTCCGTCAGTCTGTCAAATAAATTTGTATGGCTATATCTCAGAAACTATATAAGATATCAACATGAACCTTCATATGTGTATAGACATCAATTAGGAGAAGTGCCATCCACAAGAACCATTACCATACACTTTCTTTTATACGAGTTATTAACCTTTATTTGTTGTTTTTTTGTATGATGAATTTTTTCAGGGCTATACCTCCGATAAATGCAATATTTCAACATGAAACTTCCAGGGTGTATTGATATAAATTAGGAGAAATACCATGCTTAAGAACCATAACCCTTCACTTTCTTAAATAAAAGTTAATGGCCTTTGTTGTTTGTGTATGATGTAACTTTTCAGGGCTATATCTCAGATATGATACAACATTTCAACATGAAACTTCATAGGTGTGTAGAAATCAATGGGTAGAAGTACCATGCACAACAAACATAACCATGCACTTTCTTAGCTAAGAGTTGTTGTCCTTTGTTGTTTTTGTATGATGTAACTTTAAGAAATATATTTCGCATAAGCATTTCTGTTTTTATCAATAAACACGCAAATAATTATTTTTATTTGTGCATAACTTATGAGTTAGGAATTGGATTTATACAACGATTGCAACACAAGAAGGTATTACCAAAACCTTCTAATGTTACAAGACATAAAGGAGATTGTTAACATGTACTGAAGTAAAAAAGAATCTAAGAACATGATAACTTATCTTCTACATACAAAGTATTAAAGTCGGTCTTTTTAGTGAGGATGCTGCCATAACATAATATATGAAGTTTGAAATGAGTAGCTTCAATTATGCCATAATGATTGTTCTAAAGGAACTGAAATAAAAAATGACATACGTCTCATACTAGACTGCCTTCTCTCTAAGTGTGAATATAGACTAACTGTACCAGCACGTCAAATATTAAATTTTATGCGAAATTCGTCTGATAAATTTAAATGTGACTGTTGCTATAAGTACATATGGCTATAAGTACGTATGTATGTTACTGTTAATATAAGTACGTATGTATGTGACCGTTACTAATAGTAAGTATGTATGTGACTGTTACTAATAGTAAGTATGTATGTGACTGTTACTAATAGTAAGTATGTATGTGACTGTTACTAATAGTAAGTATGTATGTGACTGTTACTAATAGTACGTATGTATGTGACTGTTATTAATAGTATGTATGTATTTGACTGTTACTATAAGTACGTATGTATGTGACTGTTACTATTGGTACTAGTATGTGACTGTTACTAATAGTAAGTATGTATGTGACTGTTACTAATAGTACGTATGTATGTGACTGTTACTATTAGTACGTATGTATGTGACTGTTACTATTAGTACGTATGTATGTGACTGTTACTATTAGTACGTATGTATGTGACTGTTACTATTAGTATGTATGTATGTGACTGTTACTGTTAGTACATATGTATGTGACTGTTACTATTAGTACGTATGTATGTGACTGTTACTATTAGTAAGTATGTATGTGACTGTTACTATTAGTATGTATGTATGTGACTGTTACTATTAGTATGTATGTATATGACTGTTACTGTTAGTATGTATGTATGTGACTGTTACTATTAGTATGTATGTATGTGACTGTTACTATTAGTACATATGTATGTGGCTGTTACTATTAGTACATATGTATGTGGCTGTTACTATTAGTATGTATGTATGTGGCTGTTACTATCAGTACATATGTATGTGGCTGTTACTATTAGTACATATGTATGTGGCTGTTACTATTAGTATGTATGTATGTGACTGTTACTATTAGTATGTATGTATGTGACTGTTACTATTAGTATGTATGTATGTGACTGTTACTATTAGTATGTATGTATGTGACTGTTACTATTAGTATGTATGTATGTGACTGTTACTATTAGTACATATGTATGTGACTGTTACTATTAGTACGTATGTATGTGACTGTTACTATTAGTACATATGTATGTGACTGTTACTATTAGTAAGTATGTATGTGACTGTTACTATTAGTATGTATGTATGTGACTGTTACTATTAGTATGTATGTATGTGGCTGTTACTATTAGTAAGTATGTATGTGACTGTTACTAATAGTACATATGTATGTGACTGTTACTATAAGTAGGTATTATGTGACTGTTACTATTAGTACGTATGTATGTGACTGTTATTAATAGTATGTACATGTATGTATGTGACTGTTACTATTAGTATGCATGTATGTGACTGTTACTATTAGTACATATGTATGTGACTGTTACTAAAAGTATGTATGTATGTGACTGTTACTATTAGTAAGTATGTATGTGACTGTTACTATTAATACATATGTATGTGACTGTTACTAAAAGTATGTATGTATGTGACTGTTACTATTAGTAAGTATGTATGTGACTGTTACTATTAGTATGTATGTATGTGACTGTTACTATTAGTAAGTATGTATGTGACTGTTACTGTTAGTATGTATGGATGTGACTGTTACTATTAATACATATGTATGTGACTGTTACTATTAGTACATATGTATGTGACTGTTACTAAAAGTATGTATGTATGTGACTGTTACTATTAGTATGTATGTATGTGACTGTTACTATTAGTATGTATGGATGTGACTGTTACTATTAGTACATATGTATGTGGCTGTTACTTTTAGTACATATGTATGTGAGTGTAACTATTAGTACATATGTATGTAACTTTTACTAATAGTACATATGTATGTGGCTGTTACTATAAGTAGGTATTATGTGACTGTTACTAATAGTACATGTGTATGCGACTGTTACTATTAGTACGTATGTATGTGACTGTTATTAATAGTATGTATGTATGTGACTGTTACTATTAGTATGTATGTATGTGACTGTTACTATTAGTACGTATGTATGTTACTGTTATTAATAGTATGTACATGTATGTATGTGACTGTTACTATTAGTATGTATGTATGTGACTGTTACTATTAGTACGTATGTATGTTACTGTTACTATTAGTATGTATGTATGTGACTGTTACTATTAGTATGTATGTATGTGGCTGTTACTATTAGTAAGTATGTATGTGACTGTTACTATTAGTACATATGTATGTGACTGTTACTATTAGTAAGTATGTATGTGACTGTTACTATTAGTATGTATGTATGTGACTGTTACTATTAGTATGTATGTATGTGGCTGTTACTATTAGTAAGTATGTATGTGACTGTTACTAATAGTACATATGTATGTGACTGTTACTATAAGTAGGTATTATGTGACTGTTACTATTAGTACGTATGTATGTGACTGTTATTAATAGTATGTACATGTATGTATGTGACTGTTACTATTAGTATGCATGTATGTGACTGTTACTATTAGTACGTATGTATGTGACTGTTACTATTAGTATGTATGTATGTGACTGTTACTATTAGTATGTATGTATGTGACTGTTACTATTAGTAAGTATGTATGTGACTGTTACTATTAGTATGTATGTATGTGACTGTTACTATTAGTAAGTATGTATGTGACTGTTACTATTAGTACATATGTATGTGACTGTTACTAAAAGTATGTATGTATGTGACTGTTACTATTAGTAAGTATGTATGTGACTGTTACTATTAGTACATATGTATGTGACTGTTACTAAAAGTATGTATGTATGTGACTGTTACTATTAGTAAGTATGTATGTGACTGTTACTATTAGTATGTATGTATGTGACTGTTACTATTAGTAAGTATGTATGTGACTGTTACTGTTAGTATGTATGGATGTGACTGTTACTATTAGTACATATGTATGTGACTGTTACTATTAGTACATATGTATGTGACTGTTACTAAAAGTATGTATGTATGTGACTGTTACTATTAGTATGTATGTATGTGACTGTTACTATTAGTATGTATGGATGTGACTGTTACTATTAGTACATATGTATGTGGCTGTTACTTTTAGTACATATGTATGTGACTGTAACTATTAGTACATATGTATGTAACTTTTACTAATAGTACATATGTATGTGGCTGTTACTATAAGTAGGTATTATGTGACTGTTACTAATAGTACATGTGTATGCGACTGTTACTATTAGTACGTATGTATGTGACTGTTATTAATAGTATGTACATGTATGTATGTGACTGTTACTATTAGTATGTATGTATGTGACTGTTACTATTAGTACGTATGTATGTTACTGTTACTATTAGTATGTATGTATGTGACTGTTATTATTAGTATGTATGTATGTGACTGTTACTATTAGTATGTATGTATGTGACTGTTACTATAAGTAGGTATTATGTGACTGTTACTATTAGTACGTATTTATGTGACTGTTACTATTAGTATGTATGTATGTGACTGTTACTAGTAGTAAGTATGTATATGACTGTTACTAATAGTAAGTATGTATGTGACTGTTACTATTAGTATGTATGTATGTGACTGTTACTATTAGTACGTATGTATGTGACTGTTACTATTAGTACATATGTATGTTACTGTTACTATTAATAAGTTTGTATGTGACTGTTACTAAAAGTATGTATGTATGTGACATTTACTATTAGTAAGTATGTATGTGATTGTTACTATTAGTATGTATGGAAGTGACTGTTACTATTAGTACATATGTATGTGACTGTTACTAAAAGTATGTATGTATGTGACTGTTACTATTAGTATGTATGGATGTGACTGTTACTATTAGTACATATGTATGTGACTGTTACTAAAAGTATGTATGTATGTGACTGTTACTAAAAGTATGTATGTATGTGACTGTTACTATTAGTATGTATGGATGTGACTGTTACTATTAGTACATATGTATGTGACTGTTACTAAAAGTATGTATGTATGTGACTGTTACTATTAGTATGTATGGATGTGACTGTTACTATTAGTACATATGTATGTGACTGTTACTAAAAGTATGTATGTATGTGACTGTTACTATTGGTATGTATGTAGGTGACTGTTAGATAGATAGATAGATTTATTTCAGTATAATGATACAACATGATAAATCATATCTAAATACATGATAAAACAGTAAAACAATAAACATGTACGAGAAATGAAACCATGTCAATAACATCATACTAAGGATTACTCAAAAAGAGAACTTAATCTGTTATTTCCATTGTGGTCCTTGGATATTGATGGTATTGACATAGAGAGGCATGAGATGAATATCACAGATTTGATTTATGAAAGACAATTATTTGCATAAAAAGTAGACATAATAAAATGTGGATCAATTAAAAACTAACTATATAGATCTAAAAGGATCATTACATATTAAGAAGATGAGTTTTAACTGACAACTTAAAATTAGATAAACTTGTAATTTTCCTTAAACAGGAAGGTAGTTTGTTCAACAGAACACAAGCATTATATGCAAAAGATTTAGCACCAAACCTTTGACTTTGGGTAAAATATAGCACCCACTTTCACTTGACCTAGTCTTGTATGAATGAAGAGTGTCAAAGGGAACCAGTTTTCACTCATATATTCTAGAGCCAAACCATTTTTTATTTTGAAAACATGACAAAGGGTAGTTTGTTCCTCTTTTTTTTGAACAGGTAACCAATTGAAAACCTTAAAATGTTCATTACTTATATGTGACCTATGACCTAGATTTAGGACAAACCTTATTAATTTATTTTTTGTGACCTGAAGATCTTTCCAAAATTTAGTAATACCATGATACAAAAAACAACATGTGTATTCGAAATGACATTGGATTAGAGCCATGACCAAGAGTTTCTTAGTGTGGAATGAGAGAAAATCATGTTTCATATACTTTAACCTAAATTGGCCTTTTTAACAACAGAACTAGCCATGGAATCACCAGACAGAGACTGATCAAGTGTAGCACCAAGATATTTGACTGAAGTAGTTGACTGAATATGAGTACCATGACGACTAACATTGATAGAAGCACCTGACTTTAACCTAGGTTTAGAACCAAATAGAATTGTCTCTGTTTTGCCTAAATGAAGACATAGTTTATTGTCAATTAGTTTAAACCTATTTATTTTAGCTCGATTGCATAGAAAGTAATTCCTACTTATTTGAAATGCTCTCGAGTCCGTTTCCTGGGCCTAGAACCAGTACTTGGTGTCTATATGGGAGATCGAAAGAATGCTCCCACAGCGGGGATGGAACCCGTGACCTCCCGGTCGCTAGGCGGACACCATATCCATTACACCACGGCGACCTTATTGTCAATTAACCATTGACTGACAGACTGTAATTCATCTGTCAGTTCTTTTTCAATTAAAGACCTGTTTTTACCTGCAACAAGAATGGCAGAATTATCAGCATACAGAAGTAGTTTATTTTTAACCACTGCCTGCATATCATTCACATATATTAAGAACAGTAGTGCCCCCCAACAATGAATGTATTATATGTGTTACTATTAGTATGTATGTATGTGACTGTTACTATAAGCAAAGACCTATAGAATACATTCTATAGGTCTTTGCTATAAGTATGTATGTATGTGACTGTTACTAAAGGTATGTATGTATGTGACTGTTACAATGAGCATGAATGTATGTGACTGTTACAATTAATATGTATGTATGTGACTGTTACTATTAGTATGTATGGATGTGACTGTTACTATAAGTACATATGTATGTGACTGTTACTATCAGTACATATGTTTGTGACTGTTACTATAAGTACATATGTATGTGACTGTTACTTTTTGTATGTATTTACATGTATGTGACGGTTACTATTTTTACGTATGTATGTGACTTATTGTTACAACATATGTATGTGACCGTTACTATAAGTACGTATGTATGTGACTGTTACTATAAGTACGTATGTATGTGACTGTTACTATAAGTACGTATGTATGTGACTTATTATTACTACATATACATGTGACTGTTACTATAAGTACGTATGTGTGTGACAGTTACTACTTTTACGTATGTATGTGACTGTTACTATAAATACGTATGTATGTGACCATTACTATTAGTACGTATGTATGTTACTGTTAAAATTAGTAAGTATGTATGTGACCATTACTATTAGTACGTATGTATGTGACTGTTACTATTAGTACGTATGTTTGTGACCATTACTATTAGTACGTATGTATGTGACTGTTACTATAAATACGTATGTGTGTGACTGTTACTATTAGTAAGTATGTATGTGGCCATTACTATTAATACGTATGTATGTGACTGTGTCTATTAGTACGGTTCGTTAGTCTTGTACGTTATTTGTTTGGGAGAGCAAGGGCACACCGCATTTAAAGCGGGTATATACGATTTTTTATATGTGTTTAATTGTAATATATTGATAAAATATTTTTCAATAACACAAAATAGGCAAGAAAAATTATACATTAAAGCCGAATTTAATAAAATGCAGCAAAGACAAATAAGCGCCCCGAGCCGAAAATCACGTACATATTTTCCTACAATAACCGAAGCATTCGTCTTTGTATTAGGATCGGAGATAGTGTTCGTGTGTCGTATGAATAGATATCGTTGCAGGAATTCAAATAAACCGTTAAACTAAGTTTAGATGCACATCGTACATGTATGGTATATATGCTGGCGAAATCGGCTGTACAGCCGTTTTCGATTTCAGAATTAAATATCTGGCTTATTTCGCATTTTTCGACACATGTTCTTCTTAACTTTTATTTTAATTTATATTGATAAATATATATAATAAGTTTTTTTTACACAGTTTACATAAATTCATAAATATTTGACAAAATCGTATATACCCGCTTTATGAAGCCTCGGAAGGACTTCATACAAACTTCATACATTTCTTGCATTTGGCGAGCATTAACATTTTAAGATTGCCATGGAGAAAGACATTAACGTAAGTTATTGATATAAAGTTATTTATTAGTCTTTGACATGAGATGACTATACATAATGCACTGACTGAACTACATGTGTGTGCAAATATTACTACATGTTTGTGCAAATATTACCGCTACGCTCTATCGCCCCTCGTTGAACGGCGTATCATTCAACGCATACTAGGCGTGTTGTAGGTTTAAAACGTGGAACGTCGATTAAAGGGACGGTTCACAATTAACAACTGGAATAACTGCTTTAAATGACATTTGACAAAAATAAATTAGAAAAACATATCACATCTATGTTAACGTGGCCCTGCTTTGGTAAAATAATAACTTATATAATAATAATGCATTTTTTGCGTGAAAAAAAAACAACAAGAACAGTTGGGACAGTTAGTATATCTACCTTTATGCCATGTATGCAATGCAATCGTCAAAACTAATGTGCTTTAAACACTTGAAAAAATGGCGCACCTGTTAAATATGACACAAATTGAAGAAGACAACAAATGTTTCTTATTACTTTTTTTTACCATCCTCTTAATTCATTAGACATACACTTATCGTATATGTCTACCTGTGTTGTTATTTCATCAGGAGATGTAATGAGTATACTCCATTAAAGTTGGTATTTACCAAGTTATGTGTGTTAAGTGTTTTTTTTACGGACATCGAACATTAAGTCAGTCGAGACATGTTTTAGGTCATTAATTCGTTTAAGAGAAATTATGAGTTTGTTTTTGAACTTGAGTTTTGGCTAAATTGATGTATTATCGATAGTATCGTGATAAACCCGGTAAGCACATGTTTTATTGACGTTGTTGTTTTGTTTCTCATTCGGATAAATTTATTCAGTGTCTGAACATTACTATATTTAGGAGATGTATATAAGTAAACACCCACACCTACATACATGTAATTTAGTGATTATTGAATGTTTTTCATTCGTTCAACTGTCAGATTCAACGTCGTCTGCTAAGTTAAGAGTTTTGTCTGGTAAGATTTTCAATTACATAAATATATAGATTTAAAAAATAACTTTTCATCAGTTATTGTTAATCGACGGATAAACGACCAAATATGACGCTTGCATTTTAAACAACGCATCACAGCGACAGTGTTGTATATTGACTGATAAAAACAAATGATGCTTCATGTATCTCTTTTCTTGTTGAACACATTAATATATTTATGTAGTAATCTTGGACCAAATAATTGTAATGTTTTTTAAGTGTGCTAGTTTTTTTAAAACGGATGGGTGATGTTCGTGGAGTATGGCCGTTATTTCAGTCAGTAAGGTATGTTAAATGTGTTTTCTTTTTTATGGTATGCTAAAACCTGTCCAAATATTAATTGGAATCGTTCACAGATTTTCATACTTGTAAAAAATGTCATCAAATGAATGTATAATAAAGGTAAAATATAACATGAAATGTGCCTGGCCTCTGATTCGAATACGGGGTCTGTAGAAGAAAACAGAACGTGCTAAATCTTCACACCTCGTTCTGTTTTAATTGGTAAGCTGTAAAACTGAATGTCCTGGTATACACGTTTTTGCTAAATTGTTGAAGAAAAAGCGTTGCAAACCTTTCTTTTTTCAGATGTTATATGAATATGTTTTGTTTTATTTTGCTTAATTAATTACACTAGAGGATCCGCGGAGGAGACACCTGCCCCCCCCCCCCCCTCCCCCCTAAAATTTCGAGACCTTACATCTATAAAAAAGCGAGCGGGCATCCTCTCGGGCGTGCTTTCGAGTGGGCATTCATGGTGGGGGAGGGGGGCGGGGTTGTAGTTGACAATCGTGGGCGGGCGTTGTGCCATCCTTTACATTTTGGGAATAAGTTTTGTATTACTGACATTTCTTACTTTATTAGCCATTTATCACGCGATTCACACATCTGTTCATTTGAGGGCTCTATACCAAACGTGCGTATGGTTCCGCTTCACGTCAAAATAAACCACAATAGCTAGAAATAGTCACATTTCTTAATACGTTTTTCTAACGGGTGGTTGTATTTGTGAAAAGTTAAACTCACATGTTTATTAGCCGGTCCTCTGATAAAATTAATCAAAAGGTTCCACTGCATTGCACAAATGGGACACTTGAACTAAAATATAATTTGCGTTTAAGTTTTGAATGTTAAACATCTTTTTTTAAGTTCCGCTTAGCTGCACAAAATGGATAGCTAAAACTAG
Source organism: Dreissena polymorpha (assembly GCF_020536995.1). Lineage (NCBI taxonomy): Eukaryota > Metazoa > Mollusca > Bivalvia > Myida > Dreissenidae > Dreissena > Dreissena polymorpha. Next base: position 35,119,496 of record NC_068368.1, on the reverse strand, counting down.
AAATACATCTGAAAATCAAACAATGTCACACACACACTGAGATACATTAAGTGGTCATCTAACAAAATAATTGAAAACTTACTGATCCATTTATCGACTATTCAATGAAACTCCATCAACAATATAACCCGTCTTGCTTTTTTGCGCAATTAAAGATAACATGTTAAGTGAATACAACTTTCAAATATGCAAATATTACATACTTTATCAGATATATATGTAGCAAGTCAGTGATTTTATGTAATCTCTCTCTTGCTCATTGTGCTAATACCAAATATGTATTTTGTCTTTTAAAACTAACTATATAGTATTTCATCTTATATATTGAATTTCAAACTGCCTTACTTTTTTATCCAACATGTACATTACCACTCATAAACATAAACATTCCGGCTTTAAAGCGGTATGAGCATTTTGTCGTCTTATACATGGTTTTCTGCTCAAAATGTAAATAAAAGAACCGTAACCAATCATGTTAAATACCACGAATACTTTAAACCGACTATATCATCGCTTGGTGTGTAATGGCGGCAAGGGTATGTTAAAGCTATAATATTGATATTCTGGCAACCATATCTCTGCGCAGATGTTGAAGTAAGGGATGAATGCAAGTACTTTGTTTCCAGGTACGTTGACGATCCGCAGACTGTGTTAGACCAGAAGATTCAGCTTGGGAGGGAGTTCAGGCCATCAAAACACAGGAAGGTCACATTAAAACTGAACAATTTGCAAATCTAAGCCAGTGTTATCAAACTGAGCTCACTTCCAAATCTAGGACAGCTTATGAAAACTTTAAAATGTGAGACAGTTCTGAAAAAAAACAAAAACAACTTCCAGATATAAAAGAGTTCGTTCAGCCAAGAAACATGGTAAATGTGTGACAGTTTTATGAAAACAATTTAAACTTCCAATTCGTGGACAGATTTTTGAACACTAAGACATTTTTCAAATCTAGAAGATTCCTAAGCAAACTTGCAAACATTTTAAATCTCGACCAGAAATGTCTTCAGATGAACGTCAAGTCGCAAAATGCCTGTCAAAGAGGAAAAACGTCCCGGTTTCGAAAAGTGACCTTGCGTCGAAAACGTCAACAAAAGCCAAGGCCGACAGCACTACACAGCCAACAAAACCTAAACAAAAGCGTCGACGCGAAAAGAACCTTGATCCATGCCCGCCAGAGACCCCACTTCCGCCCTGCCGCGTGTGTGATGAGATAGCTTCCGGTTACCATTATGGAGTGAACTCATGCGAAGCATGCAAGGTAGTGGAATGAAAGGTTTACGTCCATAGACATGTTTGTGATACGACATCACACATTTCTAACTTATTTATTCGCAAGCAGTAATATTTCAACTAACACGTGAAAATGTGTATTTACATGGTTTTCGCTAACGATTGTTTATTTTTTCGTTAACAGAGCTTTGTTTTATTCTTACCGGCAAATTAACAAAATATGTTATTGTATGTTAAAAAGTTAATCTTGGCATATAAATTTGGGAGACGATCGCGGCAATACTTTTGAATTTTATATATAGTAAGTAAGCAATTGGTTAAACAAGAAATAAAACGGAAATATTGTTCAAACGTGTATATATTAGATTCATTTAGTTGATGCTTATCTTAAAATATCACATTGTTCTCAATCAAGTACATAGCTTGTCCTCATTTTTATATAACGATTGCTTTTTTACTTTCTATTACACGAAGTGTTAAAGAAATGAACATCTGCCAGTCACTGTGCAGCTAACAGTTGTTTTGCTGCTTGACTTTTAACGTTTTGCAGGCTTTCTACAAAAGAACGCTCAAGAAGGTAGAAGTAAATTACAAGTGTAAATGTACCCCAGATGAAGCGGCTGCCTGGAAAACTGGGCCACAGAGCAATGGATGTCCGTCATGTAGATACGAGAGATGTCTGACTGTTGGAATGTCTCGCAACGGTGCGTGTCCTGTGTTATTTAACATGAAATATATTCTATATGGTCAAAGAAAAGTGTGCCTTTATGGTCAGTTTTCACTAGCTTGAAATGTTATTGCATGATGTTCAATGACAGCGTACGTAGTTTGATCATTTGCCTGCTGTTGCATAATTTAAATGCAAAAAATGATTTTTAATCAGCTAAGAGTAGACAAGTAATCTTTAATAAAAACTTTTAACACTATTTTACAACGTTATTTGATATTTTGCCTTAGCATTTATATTTTCTTTACCACGATTTTCTATTGCACGTGCCAACTTGAGAGAGAGATATTTGCCTAAATGACTTAATAGCGCGACCATCCTTAGGATAAAAATATTGAGGTTGATCATTATATGTTTTTATCTTTCAGCAATGAAAATTGGTCGATACACGCTAGAACATAAATCTGAGAACATTCGCGAGGTGACAAAAGCAAGAGTCGAAGATTCAGAAACAATTGCAACTCCGTCGAGATCTTCAAGCAATCTCACAGATATGGAGCAACCAGCACCACAGCCATCTTCGCCAATCTCAATTGAAGACATTATTATCAAATCGTTTTCATTCGCGCTTTCACCGGATAATTTATACGGTAAACAATTGTGTCTGTTTCAATTATTAAATGATTTAAATTCAGAATGTAAATATTTTAATAAAAAATGATTAAAACGACAAGAACCTTTATCAAAAATGTGGGTAGAGTTTCTATCACTCATGGTGCGATTATGTGACATTTGGTTTTTGTTCTATTGATTTATCCTTTTTGTTTGAAAAGATGATGATCTCCAAATCAGCGATACTGAAGAATCATGCGTTAACAATTTTATGATACAAGGAACCGACTTGGCAGGCACTGATACAAGCGGCTTGGAATCAAAGCCAGGACCTTCACTGAAGGTTTACCTAATTGTTTATTTTGTGCTTATTTGTTCATTTATAATTAGTATTAATGGTGAACCTGACAATTATGCACAAACTATAAGATAATATGAATGTCTTTTAAAAGTAAGAACGACTGAATATACCGATCAAGTGTTTTAATTCAGCAATTCCTGTATAGAATTTAAGCATTGTGGTTTGCTTTAACCAGTGACTTTTTTGTTCATTTTTATGGGGTTAACAATTCTTGTAATATAAATGAACTTTGATTTCCCCTTTTTACCAAAAAATCGCCATCTCAAGATATGTTTAACTAGTCAAACATTCACTTAAGTAATGATTGTCAATTTAATGTTTTGCCTGTACGGACATGGGCGATTTTGTGTTTTTGTCGCAAAGTTCTTTTGGTGGACATATATTTAACAACATATGTACAGAATACTAGTACTGTTGATAAAACATGTATATTTAAGACGGATACAGTTAACAGTTTACTTTCTCGGATGTACACAGGAAATGGAACAAATTGTAAAGATTCTTACAAAAGCAAACAAAGAAACTTCTGAGGAGTTGGCTATATCTCAAGAAGAAATCCAAAGGGTCCATACAAGTGTTTTGGTATGTAATTAGTCACTTGGAATTGAATATTTATAATTCGATCAAAAATGTTCTTGCGGAAAAAACACAAGTTATTTGTTGCGATATAATGTCTTATTTCAACGTGTTAAAGGGATCTTTTCACGCTTTGGTAAATTGACAAAATTGAAAAAAGTTGTTTCAGATTCGTAAGTTTTCGTTTTAGTTATGATATTTGTGAGGAAACAGTAATACTGAACATTAACCATGCTCTAATATAGCCATTATATGCATCTTTTGACGATTTTAAAACCTAAAAATTATAAAGCGTTGCAACGCGAAACGATTGAATAATTTGGAGAGTTCTGTTTTTGTCGTTAAATTTTGTGAAAGTACGAAGATTGCTTATATTAGGTATAAAATACGTCCAGAATGTGTACTCGGCGGAATAGCTCAGTAGGCTAAAGCGTTTTTACTTCAGGACTCTGGCAGGACTCCAGGGGTCACTGGTTCGAAACCTGGTCCGGCCAATGTTCTTTTCCTTTTTTTAATTTTTTTCTTGATTTTTAACTGGAGCTTTTACGATCCAATGTTTACATTTATCAATATAAAGCATTTAATGAATAAGTTAAACAAATGCCAAATTCTGTGAAAAGGCCCCTTTAAAATACGTGTGATTATTAATTTTAGATGACGTATTATTGTAGAAACGTATTTTATGATGTTTATGGATGCTGCGCTTCAATTTAACGGGTATGCGATTTTTAGTGTACGATGCAAATTTAATATAGAAATCTTTTTATAATGCAGGAGAATTATCAACTGAAGTCACAAGTATTTGGATTAATGAAACCAATCTCAATCCAGGAATACTTGGAATTTTACAAGTCAACAGGTACAAGTTATCTAAAAACATATTACGTTTTATTAAAGTTAAAGGTGTACATGTGAATTATGAAGTTTTTAATGACATGCGCACAGCAAGTATGTAATTGACGAGATTGGACAACATGCGCACAGCAAGTATGTAATTGACGAGATTGGACAACGCTAATTTTTTTATTTCAACGACCTCGTCCAAGGCTCCAACATGCACATTCAATTTTATTGTGAGATTTAAAGAACACAGGAAAACAATTGTTTTAATTAAAATCGCATCAGTGCGATGTCAAAGAAAACAGCTTCTCTATCATAAAATAACGTCATTTGGAAAAAAGACACTGGTAGCAACGTAAGATACGAACAAAGTGACAACGTATGGTAACACATACCTTTGAAATAAATAAATTAACGAACGAATCACATTGAGCTGGTGGAAACATCGTTAAAGAAGGAAATAACAATGGTGTATAATGACGTTGTTATAAGTATACACTAAAATAATAATATTTGATAACGTGTGGAAAACAACGCACACTCATTTACGACCAAGTCAAGTAACATACCTACTGTTATTATTACCATAATCAGCAACAACGTCATACAGAGAAAGGAAGCATTTTGTTCTGAACGCTAGGCAATATCATTATTTTACTATGTTAAATGTTACGGAATGAACACTTTGATTAGACACTCAGACACAAACACTATTTATAGAGGAGCGATTAAAACTATTCCTACGAACATTTAGTTTAACACAATTAAAAGTATAAATGTATATACACAGTATTAATTACTAGTATATCTGATGTAAATAACAAGTTCAATTTAAATTTCTACTGCACAAGGTATAGATGTAGACGGCCGGGGTGAAGAACTCATTACAGCCATACTGCATTTCCAGAAAAAGATTGTCGAAAGTGTTAAGTTTGCGAAAACCATTCCGGGATTCAGGCAGCTTTGTCCAGACGATCAAGCCAGTCTGCTGAAGGGTAAATGTTGTTTTATGCTAAAAACAAATGCTTTGCTAAAGTGAAAACATGCAGAAGCAACGCTGTGAGTCAATACAGATGTTTAAGAAATTTGATTTGAGATGATAATGGAACGTCTTGCATGAGCTTGCTTTTAACAGAATATGAACGTTTGTATTTCTCAATACGTTGTTAAGGCATGAGCTCAGTACGTTTAAAACGTTTTTGTTAACAGGTTCTCAAGTTGTATATGTTGTAGTTTAGTTCTTGAAGATTATCGAAATGTTTTCCATACGGTCGATTATGACAATTAGCTATACACGTTTAAGATAATCGTCCTCGATACATTTTACAGAAAATCAATACGGATTGCTTGTTATCAATATAGCAAACAATTAAACTTAGGAAATTCTAGCAAGAGAGTAATTCTTGTTTTTATCCGATAAGTTTGCAACAGCAACTAAATTTTGAACAAAAGTGAGCTCACCGGTTCAATGCACAGGATTGTGTGTTAAAACCGGTGTAAGGGCTAACCTTACTTTACACTGATGCTTGACAGATCATTGATACGTTGTTCTAATTATCTATACGTTTTCACCATACTTTTCGAACGTTCTAGATTTGTTTTAGAGTTTAATGGGTTTTTTTACGTGTCCGATACCTTTTGCATGCTCTCGACAAGTATTAAACGTTCTCGTAAATTGCACCCATTTTCGATACGTTTTTCATGAAGTTTTATACGTTTCTAAGGTATGAAACGTTTGATATGTTTTTATATGATTTTGCTCTTTACACGTTTACAATACGCTTTACAGCTTCTCGAGTGGACATAGACATTATTTGTACGTACAAATATATGTACCACTGTCACAACGTGGAACGCCAGGTTATAATAACTCCCTGGGGCGGGAAATATCACATTGACGAGCTCGAAAAGGTTTTTCCTCGTGACCTCGTGCTAGGACGAAACAAAGCCGTGCGAAGCCTCTACGAGCTTGGCCTGTCAGAACACGAGGAGGCAGTGGTAAAGGCGTTCGTAGTTATGTCTCCAGGTAACAACATAGATCATCAATTGGCAAATACATGTTATATTCCACTAAAAACTAAAAGTTTATATCATATGATATCTGAAATATTCCATATATAACGACGAGTTTATTAATCACTTCTTTGTCGTGTTCTAATTTATTTTGGTATGATACCGTCTTTTATTTTGAGAGTATTTTAATAATAAAATGCTTTTGTCATGACTGGCAATTGGACGATTGAAAAATCTTTATTCTATGTCCACGTGGAATTTATACTATTCCTTGATGAACATTTAGATCGATGCGAGCTGAGGGAACCCGAAAAAGTGCAAGAATCTCAAGATAAGCTGCTTTCCTGCTTGCGTCATTTGTTTAACATTCGTCCGGGCGGGACGGGAACCAGACTTTACAAATTATTTGATATTCTTACTTACTTCCGGTCTTTGTTCGAGCGGGAAACAGAGTTTGTAAAGACTGTGAAAGTCCATGCGCCAGACTATCTCTATGACGACAAGTTCGCGCTTATAAGAGAGTTTGTCCTGTAGCCCCATCGATAGATTCGCCGTTTTAGACAGTTTGATCAATAACTTCAACAACAGACTTGTTCATCTTATACTGTTAATTGGGATTTTAGAATCTTTTGTTTAGTTCCAACGATATACTCGGCCTGCTAAAGAATATAAAATACAGCTTCAAATATAGACTCATAACTTTAGAGACATTTGTAATTATAACAGCTTCAAATATACCGAAATTACTTAAGTTTTCGAACAGTCCTGAGTTTTCGGACAACATCTTCTAGAAAAAAATCGCGAATCTTATTGTCGGACACCCGGGTTTTACTATAATAATAATAATATAATAATAATAATAATAATAATAATCTCTTTATTTTCCGAAGGTAACTCATTAAGACAACACATTGATACAAAGTCATGCAGACAGTTTAACAATGGCAATCTTATTTTCAATGAGGCCTTCAAACAACTATGGTATGTGTAATGCATTTCTATAGTATAATGCAAACATGTAGACTTTGACGGACATAAGAGTACTGTAACAGTGTAATAGAAGTGTCATAAAAAGCAAGTATATTATATGACTTCTCTTATATTATTAATTTCTCTTCCGATATTGAAATGGTCTCAAGGAACAAATATTTATAAACAGAAAGTATTTAAGAATATAAATGTATTGTTGATTACATTTTCCCATATGCACACACTCTAACGCACGCACGCACACACACACGCGCGCACGCACACACCTATACACACACACACACACACACACACTTATACAATTACCATATCTTAATTAACACGACCAATAACAATAACAAAAAGTTAACAAAACAGCCGCGTACATTATTGTACAAAGTTAGAGTTTAAAAACGTGGAATACATAATTCTTGAAATAGTTAACGATTGATAGAAGCGGCTGATGTACACAAATATTATAATTACAGAAAACAATATTCATGACCAGTGTTGTTCACAATAGGATATGAAATTACCCAACTGTTATGAAGAATAGCCTGCACCTCCTTGCTATATAAATAGTTTGAAAAAGCAATATGTATATTTGTTTGCAGAATTTAAATCTACAGTAATCATTACGACACTTATGGAGGAGTATTTGACTTTTGAATAAGAGGAAAACAGAAAAATGTTACTACGCTTGAGACTCATTTTGCGCCTCAAAGAGGAAATATTTCTTAAGCCTATGTTTGAAAGTGGTGAGAGTGAGAGATTGGCGAATACTAACCGGTATGTGTTTCCATATTTCCATACCAGAGTAACTAAACGACTTTTTTAAAAGGTTTGAGTGAGGTGTTTTATGCGTCAAATCATTGTTTGATATCGATCTTAAATTGTAATTATTGTTTTTCACCAGTTTTATCAAGTCGTCAATATATGTGGGCGTTAAATTATGAAGAGATTTGTAAATAATTATACCTGTGAAATATTTACATCTGTTTTCAAACGAAAGCCATTGTATTTACTCTTAATATAATGACTCTTAGTTGTCGGACACCTAACGCATGTATTTTAACAACCCGATGGCGGTTATAAAACGTTGCAGACAGTGCGAGAAGTCAGTGGACCGTAACATTTTCGGTATATATTGTAAAATTGGCATGTGATAGAAAATGGTTACACCGGGTAGCTTTATTAGATAACGGTATGCAGTTGAACTGATCGGAGTAAGGAAATTATAAGTTCACAGTTGCTATTGTTTGCTTTTTTTTTGTATTATTTTGATAATGATGTCAATTTAAATCCAATTATGATATTACTTTTGAACATTATTGTTTGTTTGTTTGTCAATGTTGTGTAATAATTCACAATTCACTTCCCCAGGCGTTCAAAGACGCTGAACAAAGAAATGTAGATCGAACGCAATGTGCACTTTTTTCTTTATTTAATCAGATAAAGTTCATACACAAGTATATACAACTGTTTATGGTGGTCGGTATTAAAAACTTTATCAAAATAAAATCAACCATGATATGGACTGAGTTTAACCTAAATGAAGACATATCTTTAAAATACCAGAGACGTAGATAACATGTTATCTACGTCTCTGAAAATACTCTAGATTTAGACTTTGCAACGTTTACTGCGGTAGGGTTAGGTATAAGGGGAACTTATACTGCCTTACTATATGAGCTAGCTTTTATAGCGACGCGGTAGTGTCTGCCTGATTTGGATCCGGGAGGTCCCGGGTTGAATCCCCTTTGTTTAGGGGATTGTTCCGGCTGGATTACATAACCAACTTACAAGTGCGCACTTTTATTTATTATTGATCAATACCATTAGCCAGATGACATACAACGCAGAAATAAAGGGACCTGTTCACGGTTTGGTAAATTGAAAAAATCAGATTTACAAATTTTCATTGAAGTTATATTATTTTTGAGAGAACAATAATACTGAACATTTACCAGGCTCTAAAATATCCATTATATGCACCTTTTTACGATTTAAAAACTTGAACATTATAAAGCGTTACAAAACGCGAAACGATTGAATAATTGTGAGAGTTATTGTAATATTTTGTTACACTACTTGGATTGCGTAATCCTACTTGGATTGCGTATATAAATGTATTAGAACGGATGGTCGAGTGACCTAAGTGACAAACTTTTACACAAAGTGCTTCGATCCCAGGCTATGATTACTTTTTTCTCTCTTTAATTGTTTTCTTGTTTTAAACTGGGGCCTTTTTTTAATTCCGATGTTTGCATTTAAAGATTTAAAGCTTCTAATGACACATTAAAAAATGCCAAAATCTGTGAACAAGTTACTTTAATGTCATTTCTATACTTATAATGCCTCATTGTTTCTTAAGCGTCTTAATGTGCGGACACGAACAAACATAGTATTGGTTTATTCTCTACTTGCAAGTAATATTGCTTCAAAGATAGATTCACTGTCACCTTTTTATTAATTCCAAAGATTTATTGACTTGTTTACCCTTTTAAAGTTTGTTTAATTGTATAACTTCAACGATAAAATCGCAAGTATTTTTTTGCTATTTAGCCTCAACGATTGACTCATCATTTTATAGAACTTGTTCATAATAGTTCTTTATTTCAGCGATTTACTAGTCATACGCTTTCTAGCGGATTCATTCAACAGAAAGGATAATATTATCTGCATTTTGCTGAATACCGGTATATCAAACTATAGACTTGCGTGTTTGATTGTTTATGCTGTAGCTTGCACGATATATTTTTTTTGCGTTGTGTAGCCTATTCTATATACTATATTAAGGCGTAACATATACACTTGTTTGTTGGATTTTGTATCGATTTACAGTTTTTCGGACTACCATGACCTTAGTTTTTTTTAATGTTAGCGAAATGCCACCTGTCGCAGTAGGTTTGTAAAGTGTTTAATGATTCTTGAAGACTCTCCTTTTTCAAATAATAAAGCCTCATCGTCAGAGATTAATAATAGTTTTATTGATATCTGATCTAGTGTAGTTCCGGCGTTGATTACAATTTGTTAATCGAATTCGATGTCGTTAATAAAATGAGAAAACAATATGGACGAGGTTATACCCCCCTGAAGTATGCCCAAGTTTGTACTAAATATGTCTGATCAACTACCCATGTGTTTAATCTGTAATTTTACCTCGTCATTCATGGATCAAATACGTTTTAAAAGTTTAGCGTCGATGCCAACATTTAATTTAGTCATTTATTCTATAATTGACCGCGATTGATGACGTCATATGCTTTCTGGCAGTCAATATGGCAACAATATAGTTTATCTTTATTCTGTGACTGTTTTTCTATAAGGGCATTAAGAATAAATTTTCCATCAACCGTGCTAAAGTTTGATTTAAAGCCAAACAACTTATTACAGTAATTCCCCGATATTAATTTGGGTCTGATATGTCTCCACGTCTTGTATCGGCACCCAACTATACGGAGAATGTCTATATATTCATTTTTCTGATACTAAGTTTACGTTTACAAGTGCCCATCTCTTGCTTTAAAGTAAACAAAGGGTTATTGCTAATGAAATTGTATAGAACGAATAGACAGTGCCTGACAGACGTTCTAGAAAAAGGAAAAATAAATTAGTTGGCCAATGACACTTGCGAAATCGTGACGGTCGAGTCGCACTGAATGTTTGCCTGTATTATTTTCAATGTTCGATGGCGATTTATTGTCATGGGAGATGAAATCGAAGTAAGATATAATTAAGTTCTAGTGTAAACTCGCTGGCAATTAGTAAACATTCATTACCAGAAAGAGGTGTACTAAAAAACGATCTCCGATCACAACGAACAGAAACATTTATATCACGGATGAACGTAGCAAGTAAGTCATGTTTGCGCTGATTGAACGTTTTATGTTATATTTTGTTTCTACTGATTATATTTATTTATTTATCTATGTATTTATTTATTTGTTTATTGATTAATTAATTAATTAATTGATTTATTTATTTATTAATTTATGTTTTTATTTTAAGGGAAACACATTAGAGGGTTATTAATATAATAGCTGAATTCATTTTAATACATCAGATTACAGTCCAGACATAAATAACGATATGTCACAATAAACATAAATGCTTTGGGAATAAATATTCAAATTGCATATAAGCTAAAATACTCAGTCGTTCCATTGATATAGGGGAATTAATATTTTGTCAATACTAAAAAACATGCACCGCGTAAGTATGAAGGTGGCGTTAATTCTGTTCGTAAATTTGGAAACCGCAACATTTACAAAACAATAATCCATCGATTTGCAGATTTTTTTCTATAATACTTTCTTCCCTTAAATAGTTTATTATTTATATCTATATATTTTCATCTGACCCTTTTAATGGTTTAGAACGGTAATTCGACATTTTGATTGCCTGTCCTTTCTTAGCACATTGCTTAGTGTAATTGTATTCTGGATCCAAAACCTATGAACAAATATTCTAAGACACATCCAGTTTCCAACCTTCAATCTTTTTTTTCGAAACCACTTATAAAAAAATCGCTATTGTGAACATAAAAAATGATCAAGAAAAACTTATATTTATACAAAAGTGTATTATATATGCATTTATAATAGCAAATAAATAAACCAGTGGAATAAAGAAAATGTAAGCGTACATTTGTGTCATAATTATACAGTTTGAAAGCGAGAAGCAATACACATCTCTTGCCACTTGTCATTTCAAAAATATTTTTTTTACCAAACCATTGCAGACGATAAATAAAATCGTCGAACAAAGACATTTTCTACAATGTATCCTTGATTGCGTTTTGGATTTTACCACAAATGTTTAGTTCTAGCTTCACGTTCAAGGGCCCCGCGTCTGCCCCAAACAAACATGCCAGAATCGTGTTGCAGTTGAGCATTTTCAGTGTTGCATAACTTATAAAACATATTGTTTTTATACACAACTCACATAAACTTCTTATAAGTATGAATATTGTGTAGCATCATTTATAACAAAAATGCCATTGGACCCGATAGTGTTGATATTTCTCGGATCAAGATGCTAAAAATAGTTCAATTGTTTTAATCGGTAACAAGGATTCATTATCAGCTCATAGTGTAAAAATACAATATGTTGACATGATATCTACACAGATAAAGAAGGAATCACTCGCCTAAACATTGGAATTAAAGTACGTTTTCCATCATGTTTAACACATGCACAATTATGACTGAGAAAATAAAGGGGCTTTTCTCTCTTTTTGTTTAGAAAAAAATATCATTTCAATATTAATTAATTATTTGGAATAATCTGAAATAATGATAGAAGCAAGAAAATATAAATAATAAAAGTTAATGATTAAAAATTGTTGCGGGCATTAAACGGATAATACTAAATTAGACAAACTCAATCATTGAAAGACATAAAAAGAAAACAAAGGTTTTATAAAGACGAACAAGTATATATACTAGCATATTAGTGGGCATTCATTATAATAAGTGAACTCAAGCGGGGATTTTCCGGGTTCATAAATTGTGAACAGTTTTTTTGTCCGACCCTGAAACCCGTTAACTGGGAACATGTCCACCTTTTCAAATTTCATGATCGGATTTAAGACCGTCCTTGCATTGTCCGGATACAATTTAAATCAAAAACAGAAGCAAATCCTGCTATATTTATACTTTTAATTTGCACCCATGTTTCGTGCGCATCGGACTTGTTTAAATCTGGAA